>NC_088311.1:20317360-20620694 GCF_910592395.1 Lineus longissimus
CTCCAGAAGTACACGGCGGAAAGATCTTGGTTTCCAATCCGTCTCTATTGATGTCGCTGTTATTCCCTGGCCATATACCTTATCCACAGCAAACTCATTGGTTTGTCAGTCGTCGCTCAAAAGAAGCAACCTGACTGGCTGATATCACTATTACAGATTTCTAGGAAAATTGTTGTTGAGTTGTTTGGGCGAGGCAGTCCTGTTTACCAACCAACCTCCACAAATTTCGACGGCAGGCTTCAGCAATTTTCTGCAGCTTATTACAATGCTGAAAGTTATTTAGCATATGCATATGAAGTGCCTGCATGGGTCGAGAATGAATGTCAGGTTGGTATTTTTCATATCCGAAATGGTTATCATTAGTTTCCTCGCCATCCGACGAGACTCACATTGATCTCAAAACACAATTGCTAATGGCCTCATTATTGTGTTAGATTACTGTCATTTGCCACGGCTCCGGGGAGACATACCCCGGCATATATAACGAGATGTCCCTATGATACATGTATGCATCTGTAAACATGTACGCTGTACCATTAAAACACCCTACAGTTGAAATGGCTAGGCTGGGAACAACAATGTGATACACTATGGCATTGTGTATAACTGCATTTCTATTTTCCTGGACTACCAGTAATTACGAACGGCGTACCCCTTTAATGGCAACAAGTAATTTTATGCGTTTCATTGATAGGCGGATACCCGGCCCCGGATGCAATTCACGTAGGATTATTATCATTTGTCGCCTTGCAAGTTTCAAATATCCATCAAAACTTCATATTAGCCTGAAAAAAGTTGCTCATGGATTCTACTGGAGCAGTTATCATAATTTCTAAAGTGAAATGAATCATCGCACTGATGTTGCAAAATTTTAAAAAAAACGAAGACAGAAAAAAGATAAAATAATAGCCTCACACTTTCCAATGCGAAGTGAAAAATGGATAACTTGCCGAAACCCGGGATCGAACCAGGGACCTTTAGATCTTCAGTCTAACGCTCTCCCAACTGAGCTATTTCGGCTTACTTGACATGCAATTTGATAGAAAGTACATTGTAAACGGATAGATTGATTGAATGATTTTGATGAATGACGAGGGTTGGTGTTCTTCCATTCGGCAACCTTATAGGTCTTCTTCATACAGACAGGTTTGATGGTTTGATCATGCCTCGTGTGGTCATAACTGTTCTACACGGTGGCCTGCTGCTGTCGTAGAAACCACTTGTGCCTGAGATAAAAAATACAGTTCGCTCCACATTCGTTTCGCTTGCTACAATATGTACTTCAGCTTTAATTGCCGTTATAGAAAAAGAAAAGAGGCGAAAAAACACAGGCAATAAGGCAGCGTCGGCTGCGTTGATATTATCAACAATGTCTGTTTTTCTCGCTGATAGCAAATGCTAATTCGAGAATCGACTTCTATCAGAATATTATGCCCATCGAGATCGTACTGTCTGCTGTTTTTGACAAGTTATTCTCCCGAATTGCTTAAGTAGAGCAATTTTAACCAAATAACACTCTGCCTGTCCGCAATGATGCTCGCAAACACGTGAGATAGTCTTGCAACTGACGTAAAAGATGCCTTGATATGCATCTTATGGTTCAAGTATTTAGGAAATACATTAAAGTGATGAATGACCTCATGGTTTTATGCAGTGTGTTGATTTGACAATGCCTGGCTGGTTAGTAGGTTTTCTCGTGCCAAGGCGTGAGGAGCTCAGTGTTTCTGGCTCGAAGACAGAATTATCTATTATGACAATTCCTTTGATTTAGTTTAAAGTATCAACTCAGTACCGAAACCAGATTGATCCGAGCTTTTATATTAACACGGTCAGTGTAGATTTGGAGCCTGGTCTGATTTGGTCTACATCGGTGGGGTGGGGTGGGGGGGGGGGGACTTGGAGTATGCAGGCTGACCCCTCTGATTGGTAAGACCTGATGTCGTATCTGAAATTTAGAATATAAACATTTAGGGTAATCGTAGGCCTCTACTTCTAGGCTGTAAGTCCATTTGATCATCGATCGTGCGGAAAGCTCTTCGCGATGCCACAATGCAGTACGAATTAGGAAGGTCTGTCGTTGCACCGAGTTGATTCATTTACGTGACACTCGTAAATCATCTTTATACTTTTGGAGGAATCGGAGAAGTTTTCAAAAAATTTCGTCAGTACTTATTGTCATTCGTACATCTCTTTGTAAGGGTTAGTGCAATAACTGCCTAATGGTGTTGGCCGAGATTACACATGATCAGGGCGGATCATCAGACCGAGTACACTAACTTATCCCACATACATGACATCGAAACAATGGAAACACGTTTTTACCTTGGGGATGGCGCTAATGAATTCGCTATGCCTCTACCATGCAACCGTGACGAGACCATTATCAATTAGCGGAAGCCATAGATGATTTTTTATGTAGGTAAACATATCTAATTTATTGGGACTCTAGTGGTTGGAGTGATAAATCTGTGTATACGGTGACAGAACTAATTTCATGGGCTGGCTACTACAGCCGGAAGTGAACTGTTCTGCCAACTGTTGATTTCCTTTCTCCAGTCTCACCGGTGATGAATTCCTGACGCAGGCACCCAAATGTCACGAGATCTCGCAGGGAGGCGCGTGGTTTAACCAGGCTGGAAGACAAACGTATCTTGAAATGGCTTCTACTGAGACATATTGGGTCGATATTGGTCCTGAATGATTAATGAGACATCGTCAGCTAATCTGCTATTGGAGATTCGGCCGGACGGGCCGCCACTGAGTTCCGGAGTCCAATCGGGTCAATACGTCCTGAAACATTAGAATAATATTGGCTTTTTGTCATGGTTCCCAGTGATGTTAGTTGAGAATACTATCACACGATCAGCCCTTCTGTTCAAAATACTTCCGTTAGCGCTATTCTGTTTAAAATGTCGAACTAGATGTCTGAATTTAAAGGACTCAAGAAGGATATAATGTCATTTGATATATACTAAGTTGACCGCAGTCTAGTGTGCAATTAAGCTATTTACTAATATATAGTATCATCGGGCTGACTGGCGCTGGCATTGAGCGCTAATAAAGCGGTGGGATAGCAGTCTATGTGCATTAATTCGTAGGATTGTTAGCAGTGTCTTATGGTTAGCGCCGTCATTTAGTCTCAGACTGGTTACTGAGGGACCATTCTTGCTAGAGAACATTCGTAGTTTGACCATTCGGTAGGATTGAGAGGATACATCAACAAATTAAACGGATAGCTGGTAAATTAGGTGTTCTGAGTCGACGGGTCTGTGAGACAGTTTTAAACTTGATAAAGGAATATTTCACAAGGAGCCCCTAAGATACGGTAAGTGACTAGAAAGTAAAAAAACTAATGAACGATCTTTGTCTTGAACTTATCTTTCGCAATGCCAATGCAACGTACACGTCATGCTCTCGGGGGGGGGGGGGGGGGGGGGGGGGGGGGGGCTCAGAACACAAACATAAGAGCTACCGCAGTCCACACGCCGACATTCAGCGCGGTTAGATCGGAGAGATACCTGTACATGTGTATGATATTATCAGTTATTTGGAAGTAAAACTATTTTTCGTGTAATACAAAAGGCCGGGTCTATTTGGCAAGCGGCTCGCCGAACAGGCATCTTTTTTTGCCCTGCTTGGAGAGCCGCTTGCCAAACAGCATTAAAAATCAACTCTGTTCGGCAAGCCGGGCTTGCCAAACAGGGCAAAAATACTACCCTCTTTGGCGAGCCAGAGAGGTTACAACAAGCCGGGCTTGCCAAATAGTCACTTCCTAAATTAGGGAGTTTTCGCAAATCCCCGAAACGCCAACGTGAACGCCTATCCCATTGTTCGATCTATTGTTAACTATGTCGAACAATGGTATAGGCGTTCGCGTTGACGTATCGGGGGCTTTGCGAAAACTCCCTTCTCCTCCCGACGAACTTAAATTTCTTTCTGCATTGCTCATCACACTAATTTAAACTGCATTCTGCTTGGCATTGCATACATGTTCATTGTGTACATGTACATAGCGTAAAAGCATGCTTGATCTGTATTTGTTATAAATGATTATTTCTTGGTGATATTTAGAATTAGATATCCTGATTGCCTTCTTCCGATACTTTGAAAGTTCTCAGCTCTTGCAGATTCTAAGGAATTTCCAATTTCAATTATAATGTGTGTTTTTTGATGGAAAATATAAACGTTGCTATTGAAGTTGAATCGTTACATCTTACTTACAAATTGCAATATGATATTGATCGAATAGTTGTCTGGATACATTTCATTGTATTCTGTCGCGTATACTGATACTTACCGCCGGCTCAAGAGCTCCCTTCGCCCTTTGTGATCATTTGGTGAAGCCATTGCAGCTCTTTGTTGGTGAGAAATTGAGAACTGCTGATGTTATAGGCGCTGCTCTACAATACATGTAGAAGCAAAAGTTGGGAACTTGTTATCAACCCCTTCGTGGAGATTATCTCTCCCCAGTCGGTAGGCCGTAGTGGACATAAATGTCAATTTATGTTCTAGAATATAATTTGACCGAGAGGAGAACAGGAATTCTTTTCTAGACCGTTAATCGACTATTAATAACTGACCAGGCATAATGGTCTAGAACATACATCAACCAGTTAGAGTAGTGGAATTCTGTTCTTGACCATTAATCGACCAATCACTGGCCAGGATTAATGATCTAGAACATAAATCAGCCAATCCCAGTTCAGGAATTCTGATCTTAGACCCTTAATCGACCAATCATTGATGTCGTACGTCCTTACTCCGTTAGTGGTAAAGAATGGTCAAGTGATAGACCTGATATGCTGGGAGTTAGCATTACCCGCTGACATGCTGCAGCTGCATTTTGGCTAGATTCGTAGACTTGGCGACTTCGTTCCTCCGGCAGAAACTTCAATCGTCGATTGTTTCAAATGTTTGGAAACCCATATATCTATCAATTACGCTCAGGGTTTATGAAAGAAATGTGCATGTGTTTGGATACATCAAGGATTCTGTAATCGATCCGTCCTAGGATGATATCCTTGTTGGTGTTTGTTTGAATGAGAAAGGAAATACCGCCAAAAAGAACAGACGACAAAAAAGGACGACACAATCTACATACATGTACATGTAGGTTGTCAAAAATGTATAAGGTTCTATATTTTGTGGATGCAATTAGCCTGGGGACGATACCGGTACGTGTATTCAGTCTACGTGCATTCAACTTGATTTTGAACACCACTAGCGGGAGCGTGATGTCAGCTTTATCTTATCAACTGTCAATTATCTTGTTCTGTCATTTATTCCATGTAAGTGGTGGGGGCAAACGAGTCTTCTTTCGTAGATATATGGCTTGTCTATCCTGCCAGGGAATAGAATATTTCCTCTTGGTCTCTCGGTTGACACGCTCGCCTAGGCTCTGGTCATTACCTCACAAGCTATTCTTCTTCTTTTTCATCATCAGCTTTCGCTCAGCGGGCCCTCGGAAGAGAAACTCCTCCTCCTATAGGCGGGATAAGTTGGCCTAGTCATTAGTGACGAGTCAATCTCAAGTAAATAATTGTGTCTACTCTTGGGCGTGGTCTTTTGCTTGCCTTCGCAGAGCCATCAGGTTCAAGGGTCATCGTCTTTATGTACGTCTCATTTGAAGGATGAGGCTAATTTATAGCGAGTTGGCTTGCTGAAGGACACAACGGTGAAAGACAGCGAGAGGCAAGAATGAGGCATAAGGCGAGATTTTATGACTATAGTCCATTTTACGAAATAATGTCACTCAGATTTTTTAGGATATGACATTATACAAAAAAATGAAGCATTGGACAAAAATGTGTATTCATCTGAGACTTCAAAGACCAAATCATCGAAAAAGTACTTGTTTGTTGGAATCAAACAACTTGACATCACCTGCAATGAGCCATTAACAGTAAAAATACTGACAAATTTTCACATTCATTTTAATTTTTTTCCCCATACAATGCGATATTTCCGTGAAATAGACTATGATATATCAGTAGTTAAAGAAAGGCCACAAATGGTTTAAAAGCAGGTCTGAATAGTAGCACATCATAATATATTTACATTGTACGTTGAGAGATAAAACAAACGTTAAAGGATCGTATCTTGAAATTTCTGTTTCAATTTCTTTGAATTTTTTTCACAGGTTTATATTTTCGCTAATCGAGTTTTTTGGCCACGAAATCCGCGAAAATAAAACGCCCACGAAAAACTGTCAGTTAACAGTATATTTGCATGGGTGTGATAACAATGAATTTGGACCGTAGATGCTTTGTTTTTGAACACGTGATATCAAGCAAAGGTCTTCTGCAGCCAGATTTAGGCTTCGCATTAGTCGCAACAATCCTGGATTGTGCTGTACAAAATCTGAGACGAAATGGATCCACTTTCAACTATTTGCCGGATTTTGGCCGGGCGCCAATCTGCCAGTTGAGTAAAAAGAAGGGAAGGTGTATGGAAAAGGTAGAAGCATGCGATTATACTGGATCAAGGATGTTCCAGAGGAAGGTAGGTCCCTATCCGTCAATTTCGCTAATTGAAAAATCAAGTCTATGTATAAGGCTACATTTACACCTGCATCATGATTCTGCCAGGCTGTGTTGAAAGAAAATTAAATGAGATGACGGCCAGCCCGCCCAAGACCGATGAATACGATGCGGAACGGGTTACTGCTAGTTAACACACCTTTCCCCAATATGGTAGTCGCTCAAAAGCTGAAACTGAAGTACATTCCGCGGCGATGAATGCTTGAGTTAGGCGAAAATGCTTGTTCTATGTAATCTGCGACGTGATTGGTTGTTTGACTTAGGCTTACTATGGGGAGCCATTTCTGTAAAAATCTCAATTTGGCCATAGCGTGAGTTAGGCACTTTATATGTTAGTAGTGTGACTACATGTTATGGTAAAGGGCCAGGCGGCGGGTTTACTGACACAAATTAGGCTAATATTTTACTTTATCATAGAAAGGTACTAGTATCTAGGTCCTACCCAATTTTTAAGTCATGTTTCAGAGATTTAAAACAATAAAATTGTTGTAAACCCCAGACGATCACAAAATTTATTTACCTCAAAGAGTTCCTGTCACGATTCCGACAAAAGAACATCATCAGCGTGATGATTGTAATGTTATGTAACAAATACTACGGACTGTTCGGCGTCAGATGTGGATCTTGGTTGATGGTCTGATTGAGATTTACCGATACAGCACATGCTAAATGGTGATGCTTCATGTATTCATGGGATAAGAATAAAGTTGAGCCTTTGTATGGTGTCCTCGAAACTGCTCAGATTTATTAAAGGCAACGTTTTCCCGCCTTAGGTTTTTACCAGGCCATACAAAAATCCCCATTTCTGTTAGCGTATTCGCTATAGGTTTTTAATCACCGGGTATGTTATTCTACTAATACGTTGTAGGCAAACTCGATTCAATGGTACCATCACCGGTTGCACGTTTCTGTGATTCCAAAAGTCACGTTCATTAAGTATTTAAGTTGGTTTCATCCTGAACGCAATTACATTGTTATCTACTCAAGAAACCCTAGGGCAATTAAAAATTCAATGGCAGTCTATAGCCTTACCAAGAAAGATGCAAGTTTTAGGCTTAAATACCAGTGCCAAATTCCACCGCTATCAGCAAACAAGGAATCGATCGCTTGCATCTATAAGCAATTTTTGTTGTTCACGGGGTTTCACACTTCTAAAAGACTTCAAGATTTATCATTGTTTGATTTTACTCAATGTAGATATGGCCATGTCGAAATTCCAAGGTCAGAAAGATGTTTGTTTTCCCAGTACGTCTCTCAAACCTTTGAAGTAAAAATAGCAGAAATTGTTTCATTATTGTGTTTGTATCAGCCCATTAGGGGGAGCTCCAAAACGCGGCTGTCAATCACCCATTATGAATTTAGCGTTGCCTTTGAGAATGACAGGACTAAACTAATATTGTCGAACGGGACAGAAGTCTTTTTTTATGTTATACCTCCTCACTATGCGGTATACAATGGTATAGTATCAAATAAAGACCACTTCATACTTTTCCACATAAAACCAAATATTCGAAATATCTATCTCTTTCGCAAGACTTCAAATTATCGACTTCAAAATCGAGAAATTCGCAGCAGACCTTCAGGCATCTTAGCTCGGGGTAGGCCTACTTATATCCACAGTCTTTTTTTAAACCAAGTTCTAATTTTCTATCGGCGACCTGATGAAGTCAAGTCTATAGAATTCACTTGCCTACCCAAACTACCTCTTACTGCTGGTGAACACTTAAGGGTTGTAGACGTTCAAATAGACAAAAGTAATAGCCGCTTCTTTTTAAAATCTCGTAAACATAAACTTCAACATAAATTAGACACGAAAAATATGCTATTCCGCATGGACAGGACGCCAATGAGGGAAAACATAGGTCGTATAAAGATATATGCGCTTGAGTCGGTTGATATTTTCTCAAGATGGTTTCATTGTAATGAATGAATAAACCAAGAAAAAATCACCTGTTACACATATCGTGTCGTGAGCAGGTTTCCCCTGTTTTACATCTTTCCTGCCAGTCCACCATTCGAGAGGAGAGAAACCATGAACAAATGTGTCCTTTCATGAGCTGACAACCTATCCCATCGTATACAACCACATGAAATGATTAGTCGTTTCGTTTCGTTAGCATTGTCATCCCGGATTTTCGTGAATCGGTCATTTTCGACTACTTCCGCGATCGCGATGACGCAAGAAAGTAAAATCATTGGCGGTGGTCGTCACGCAAGATGGTGATTCGTTCGCAGCATCCGAAACTGTGTACAGATAGTTTAGGAAATACTTACTCACCGGAAAATCGCCATCTTTCTCTCACTTAATTAAGTTTACGACAATCATAATCACAGCACGCTTGTCACATTCTTACAATGTACTCCCTTCCTCAGGCAGTGAAGTTGATAAATTACAAATTAAGACGAATAGTGTCTCTTCGACCGCCAGTCGTTTTGCATAAATACGATACCTGGTTTTTCCAGAGAGAATCTGGCTGCATAATTATTTCGAACCATGCTATGACACGTACGTCACCTCACGTTATACTAGTATATGAATTGGGTGCAAACTGTCGCCAAACCCACAGAACTGAGCTTTATAATGATTGGAAGAAAATGATAGGTGTTTATAAACATTATTTAATTATAGTTTGCAAGGACTCAGGTAATTATCTCTATCGACTTTATGACACACATAAAGGGATATTTTCAGGTAGAATTGTCATTCCAAAGTCAGATGCTTGTTTTAATAGTTTTGGGGCATCAATAGACCTTATGCAGGGAGTAAGCGCTACGGTGAACTGCAGGTTAACATTGAACATCATGTCGACAACGGTTTATAAATTGTCGGAAGTTATGACGAAAAGGAAGGAAGTGGAGCTTAAGTTCCATCACGGCATAAGAATTTATTATCAGATGAAGGGTCTTAAAGATTCGAAACATATCATTATGATTAATATAAAAGACGGTATCGTTACTGGGGAAAAGACGACTGTGAATGAAGCATTCCTGAAGTTCGCTCTAAGGTCTTATGGTTATCGCCCAATTAAACATTCTCTGGCAATACCGCGGACAATACGCTTAAACGGTATTGACAACATATTCTGGTTATGTAGGGAAGAAAACGTGATCTTGACAGTATTTGATTATGGTCGTTATTCAGTTGGTTGCAGATTGAAATGTGTGCCCGAGGACCCATTGGTGAGACTAAGAATGAATGAAACTTTGATTGAGGATGTGGCGGTGCATTTCCCTTTCCATGTAGGAGATGTCGCGGTTCATCGAACGGGACTAGTTTTGTGCATTATTCTAAAATCACGGAGAGGCAAAAAGATGGAAGGATATTTAGAATCAATTGAACTGTACACACCTCAACAATCGTAAAGTGATGAGATTCCTACTCTAGGAAAAAAAGAAAGAGTGAAATTCGCACTTCAAGAAGAGCCACAACTTAGTGATCGCTCTTTGAGACATCAGAAGAGCGAAACTTGGATTTAGGCGAACTTCCCCCTCAGTGACGGATTATAAAATGATAATTGCAAATGATTAACGTAAAATACTTGCAGGTGTGGTAAAATAATAAAAGCAGGACTGTAAAATATAATCGCATAATGTGAAGAATATCTACATGTACATCTACATGTAAGACACTATCAATAAGTTTCACGGTGATTTTGCTCTTTCAGAAGGGCGATCCCTTAGAACAGATCAGTGTGCATTCACTCTTTCCTTTCAAAGAGTGCAAAGGACATGTACATTTGCATTCTCTTATATCGGGTCACTCGGCAAAAACTGAAACCGAACTTTAATGTTTTGTATCTCAGAGACTTATGCACAAAACAACCCGAAACCAGGAAGTATACTGGTACATGTAGGAAAGTATTGTCAAAGAGGTCAATGGAGGAGAGATAAGTCACAAATGGCAATTCGAGTTGAATTGGATTATTCCGAAACTAAATTAGGGAGTCACAATTGGCAAATCCGAGTTGAATTGGATAATTCCGAAACTAAATTAGGTCGAACATGCTTAATGTCTGGGGAAACTTCTCATATAAAGGGTAGATCTCAACCCTGGGTGTTCCCCATTCTTCCCCCGTCTGTTTCAGTAACCTCTTTCACAGCAATAATAGCATCCAATTGTTGCAGTATCTTCTCGACGACGCTACTGGAAAGGGTCACCGCGATCAGTTGTATGACTGTTTTTAATATAGCTGCATCAATTAGAATCATGCAAGTATCAAAGGTATAGTGATAATCATGCCGACTTACTGGCAGAGAACATACACCCTGAAGTCTCCTTGAATGATGGCGATACGCACTGGAAGGCGACAGTAGATCGACATAAATAATAATTGGACCTTTTCGTCTACTTCATTGCTACAGGGTACGAAGGAACGGATGGGTGGCACTCGTGAGGCATTTCAGGTAAGGCAAAACGATTATTTCTTATAAGCAATGACAACGACTCTACTAAAGATTCGAAGAGTCCATTCAGGGATTAGACAGTGTTTTTTGAGGTGACTTTGTAATAGCTTTCATACTCGCATTTCGGCTTGGTTTCTTGAACATTCTGTTCTAGTGTGATCCAGTATTGGGAAGCTCATGTTTTTCAACCCAAGATATTTCACGCCTTTTTGTCTAGGCAACAGAATCCAGGACGAGTCAGCAAAGTCCTAATGACCAGTTTGTTTCAACGTAAGGTCATGGTCATCGTTAGTTATTGGTGATGGATGACAGTCTTAGGGCTGGTAATAGCAGGAATCTGCCAGGGCTGCTTCGTAGACGCTGGCCAGAATGATTGCAACCATGCATCACCTTGGTTACGAGACATAGAACACGGAGCAAGCCACGAATTACGACCTTACTGGTTGAGTTATCCAACTTTCGTATACAGGGTGTCCCAGTAAAACCTTTCGATTTCTGTGATATTCAACAAAGCAATAGATTAGAATTAGTATATATAAGTATATACATTACCTTACTTAGGTCATATAGATGATTTTTTATCCTGATGACAAATGCAACTAAAGTCAGTGCGTGAAGTCAGGTCCAGTTTTATTTTTGGAAACATGTTACCAACCAAAACCAGTCACTTCAAGATAATTCAAATAAAACGATATGGCAATCTGGCAACAAGTTGTTTCACCCTGAAAATGCTAGCTTTCCCTGCTTTCTCCTTGTAGGACAGTGCATCTGTGTACAAGACACACAGCTCAATATTGTATGCGTACACTGTAATGTACACTTTAATGTACTCGTCACCACAGCTACCTGTGTTGACAGAACACTATCCCGAAATCCATTTGGATTGAGAGTACATGCAGTTCTCTTTCAAGGGTGCTTCAGGCGTCACTTTTTTTCTCTCGGATGGTTCCTCAGTGTCTTGGTGCATAAGGTGCAAAAGCTCAAAACGACGCTGATTGTCCGACAAGGCCAATTTATTTCTCATGTCCAGGCCATCACCTCAGTGGCCATTTCAAGTATGTGCTCGTCACTGACGGATGTTTTCGGAAGTCAGTTGTTGGTGAATTGGCGAAGAGATACTGCAATTTACTAAATATACTTTACGAAGAGCTGTGAACAAATTTAAAGGGTTTTAACATTTTCAAACAGCCTGGTGTGATACGCCACGATAAATGTACACAAAGCGAGTAATTCGCTATGTAGAAGTGTTTTCTCCTAATTTTAGGTCATGCGTTCCAACCTCGAAACCTTTGCCGTCCATTATCGATTCTTTGAAATAAGAAATATTTTGAACGGCGATGATCTTAAGTATTGGACGTTCGCTTAGCTCAGAGTTGAAGACTCTAGAAGTACACGGCGGAAAGATCTTTGTTTCCAATCCGTCTCTATTGATGTCGCTGTTATTCCCTGGCCATATACCTTATCCACTGCAAACTCATTGGTTTGTCAGTCGTCGCTCAAAAGAAGCAACCTGACTGGCTGATATCACTATTACAGATTTCTAGGAAAATTGTTGTTGAGTTGTTTGGGCGAGGCAGTCCTGTTTACCAACCAACCTCCACAAATTTCGACGGCAGGCTTCAGCAATTTTCTGCAGCTTATTACAATGCTGAAAGTTATTTAGCATATGCATATGAAGTGCCTGCATGGGTCGAGAATGAATGTCAGGTTGGTATTTTTCATATCCGAAATGGTTATCATTAGTTTCCTCGCCATCCGACGAGACTCACATTGATCTCAAAACACAATTGCTAATGGCCTCATTATTGTGTTAGATTACTGTCATTTGCCACGGCTCCGGGGAGACATACCCCGGCATATATAACGAGATGTCCCTATGATACATGTATGCATCTGTAAACATGTACGCTGTACCATTAAAACACCCTACAGTTGAAATGGCTAGGCTGAGAACAACAATGTGATACACTATGGCATTGTATATAACTGCATTTCTATTTTCCTGGACTACCAGTAATTACGAACGGCGTACCCCTTTAATGGCAACAAGTAATTTTATGCGTTTCATTGATAGGCGGATACCCGGCCCCGGATGCAATTCACGTAGGATTATTATCATTTGTCGCCTTGCAAGTTTCAAATATCCATCAAAACTTCATATTAGCCTAAAAAAAGTCGCTCATGGATTCTACTGGAGCAGTTATCATAATTTCTAAAGTGAAATGAATCATCGCACTGATGTTGCAAAATTTGAAAAAAAACGAAGACAGAAAAAAGATAAAATAATAGCCTCACACTTTCCAATGCGAAGTGAAAAATGGATAACTTGCCGAAACCCGGGATCGAACCAGGGACCTTTAGATCTTCAGTCTAACGCTCTCCCAACTGAGCTATTTCGGCTTCCTTGACATGCAATTTGATAGAAAGTACATTGTAAACGGATAGATTGATTGAATGATTTTGATGAATGACGAGGGTTGGTGTTCTTCCATTCGGCAACCTTATAGGTCTTCTTCATACAGACAGGTTTGATGGTTTGATCATGCCTCGTGTGGTCATAACTGTTCTACACGGTGGCCTGCTGCTGTCGTAGAAACCACTTGTGCCTGAGATAAAAAATACAGTTCGCTCCACATTCGTTTCGCTTGCTACAATATGTACTTCAGCTTTAATTGCCGTTATAGAAAAAGAAAAGAGGCGAAAAAACACAGGCAATAAGGCAGCGTCGGCTGCGTTGATATTATCAACAATGTCTGTTTTTCTCGCTGATAGCAAATGCTAATTCGAGAATCGACTTCTATCAGAATATTATGCCCATCGAGATCGTACTGTCTGCTGTTTTTGACAAGTTATTCTCCCGAATTGCTTAAGTAGAGCAATTTTAACCAAATAACACTCTGCCTGTCCGCAATGATGCTCGCAAACACGTGAGATAGTCTTGCAACTGACGTAAAAGATGCCTTGATATGCATCTTATGGTTCAAGTATTTAGGAAATACATTAAAGTGATGAATGATGTTAAGGCTCCTCATGGTTTTATGCAGTGTGTTGATTTGACAATGCCTGGCTGGTTAGTAGGTTTTCTCGTGCCAAGGCGTGAGGAGCTCAGTGTTTCTGGCTCGAAGACAGAATTATCTATTATGACAATTCCTTTGATTTAGTTTAAAGTATCAACTCAGTACCGAAACCAGATTGATCCGAGCTTTTATATTAACACGGTCAGTGTAGATTTGGAGCCTGGTCTGATTTGGTCTACATCGGTGGGGTGGGGTGGGGGGGGGGGGGACTTGGAGTATGCAGGCTGACCCCTCTGATTGGTAAGACCTGATATCGTATCTGAAATTTAGAATATAAACATTCAGGGTAATCGTAGGCCTCTACTTCTAGGCTGTAAGTCCATTTGATCATCGATCGTGCGGAAAGCTCTTCGCGATGCCACAATGCAGTACGAATTAGGAAGGTCTGTCGTTGCACCGAGTTGATTCATTTACGTGACACTCGTAAATCATCTTTATACTTTTGGAGGAATCGGAGAAGTTTTCAAAAAATTTCGTCAGTACTTATTGTCATTCGTACATCTCTTTGTAAGGGTTAGTGCAATAACTGCCTAATGGTGTTGGCCGAGATTACACATGATCAGGGCGGATCATCAGACCGAGTACACTAACTTATCCCACATACATGACATCGAAACAATGGAAACACGTTTTTACCTTGGGGATGGCGCTAATGAATTCGCTATGCCTCTACCATGCAACCGTGACGAGACCATTATCAATTAGCGGAAGCCATAGATGATTTTTTATGTAGGTAAACATATCTAATTTATTGGGACTCTAGTGGTTGGAGTGATAAATCTGTGTATACGGTGACAGAACTAATTTCATTGGCTGGCTACTACAGCCGGAAGTGAACTGTTCTGCCAACTGTTGATTTCCTTTCTCCAGTCTCACCGGTGATGAATTCCTGACGCAGGCACCCAAATGTCACGAGATCTCGCAGGGAGGCGCGTGGTTTAACCAGGCTGGAAGACAAACGTATCTTGAAATGGCTTCTACTGAGACATATTGGGTCGATATTGGTCCTGAATGATTTATGAGACATCGTCAGCTAATCTGCTATTGGAGATTCGGCCGGACGGGCCGCCACTGAGTTCCGGAGTCCAATCGGGTCAATACGTCCTGAAACATTAGAATGTTGGCTTTTTGTCATGGTTCCCAGTGATGTTAGTTGAGAATACTATCACACGATCAGCCCTTCTGTTCAAAATACTTCCGTTAGCGCTATTCTGTTTAAAATGTCGAACTAGATGTCTGAATTTAAAGGACTCAAGAAGGATATCATGTCATTTGATATATACTAAGTTGACCGCAGTCTAGTGTGCAATTAAGCCGTGTACTAATATATAGTATCATCGGGCTGACTGGCTCTGGCATTGAGCGCTAATAAAGCGGTGGGATAGCAGTCTATGTGCATTAATTCGTAGGATTGTTAGCAGTGTCTTATGGTCAGCGCCGTCATTTAGTCTCAGACTGGTTACTGAGGGACCATTCTTGCTAGAGACCATTCGTAGTTGGACCATTCGGTAGGATTGAGAGGATACATCAACAAATTAAACGGATAGCTGGTAAATTAGGTGTTCTGAGTCGACGGGTCTGTGAGACAGTTTTAAACTTGATAAAGGAATATTTCACAAGGAGCCCCTAAGATACGGTAAGTGACTAGAAAGTAAAAAAAACTAATGAACGATCTTTGTCTTGAACTTATCTTTCGCAATGCCAATGCAACGTACACGTCATGCTCTCGGGGGGGGGGGCTGGGGGGGGGGGGGGGGGGCTCAGAACACAAACATAAGAGCTACCGCAGTCCACACGCCGACATTCAGCGCGGTTAGATCGGAGAGATACCTGTACATGTGTATGATATTATCAGTTATTTGGAAGTAAAACTATTTTTCGTGTTATACAAAAGGCCGGGTCTATTTGGCAAGCGGCTCGCCGAACAGGCATCTTTTTTTGCCCTGCTTGGAGAGCCGCTTGCCAAACAGCACTAAAAATCAACTCTGTTCGGCAAGCCGGGCTTGCCAAACAGGGCAAAAATACTACCCTCTTTGGCGAGCCAGAGAGGTTACAACATGTTGGCCAATCAGAGAGCAGTGACGTCATATTCGAATTTATATGCGCATATTTTAACAATGGCCGACTTCCCGCTCTCGATTCAATTTCTGTTACTAAACTCGGGTTTTGGTCAATAATCCATGAAGAAGTATGTACATGTACATGACTGTATGGATTTACAAAAAAAGTCATAAACGTGATTTAACTGATAAGCATGTTAAATGCATTAGTGTGCATTTCTAAAGGCGTTTCACTGTAACTCCAGTGTTGCTGACCGTGTTGCCACGAATGATAATGAGCTCCTGGATGGTTGAATATGCATGAGTTCTGCTCTCCATCTAGGGCAGAAAAAAGGCGCTGTTTGGTAAGCCGGGCTTGCCAAATAGTCACTTCCTATACAATATTATCACAAAGTGGGCCGGAGAAGCGAGCATTAACCCCTGATTTCCTGAGGATAGTTTAAGTTGCGACCATTCGATAAACCACACGAAGCGAACATGAGGGAGGTTAAGATCAGCTCCGACTCCGACTCCCACTCCGGGTGATTCCCTTTTTGTGAACTACGTCATCAATAAGAACGGGGTTTCACCGCGTTATGTTGTTTACTCGCACGTGAAAACGACTGGGACCTGCCTGAGTCGTAAGTATTCTCCGACTACTCCAACTTGAAAAAATCAATATTTCTTAATAAATTATTATCATAAAATGGGTTTTAACTCTTTGTAATGGTTATGTAGAACAAGTGCATCAAGTTAGTTGGTTACGACACCTATCGATACGGAGCGGAACTGACTACCCGGCTGACGAGTCGGGTTCGGAATTTCTTAACCGCGTCATCGCGTCACGACTCCCGACTCGAGTTGGAGTCGGGAGTCGGAGTGGGAGTGGGAGTAGGAGCTGATCTTAACCTCCCTATTAACCCCTGATTTCACCAGGATGGTTAAATTTAGACCTGGTGTAAATCACACAAACGAACTTTGGCCGTCCCCAGAATACCGTTAACCAATTAACAAATGCATGAGGAGACAAGATAACGGAATTCTCGCCCATTACAATTTTAATCGCTTTTAACACAGGGTGTCTTTGCACATTAACAGGCGTGAATTATGCGTTCGACGTGTTTGCTTTAGCATATTTCTACGAATAAATTTTCATTCTTAGAAGGGTCAAAAAAAAGAAATGTAGTTGGACACAATGCCGTAGTGCAATTATAATACAAGCAACTTTGCTGAAACTGGGTATGTAAAGTATTTACATTTTATGCTTAAACTATGTTCTACAGGCATGGCCAACAGTAGTGATTTGTCACGGGAAAATGTTTTAGGATTCCCTTTTTAGCACATTGATTGAAAGGGCACTTTTGTGAAGTGTATTTTTTTTCGGCCTTAAACCGATATGCAGAAAGGGCACGTGGACATCTTCATTTGGGTCGTGGGTGGATTACGACACAATTTTAAAAACAGATGCTACATGTAAGTGAGCGCTTCTGCAGAAGAAAAGGACATAACGGTGTAAAGCACATGTGAACATTATAAAGCATGTCTATGAAGTCCTGCGCTAACACCAATTGCCTGTAAAAACAATCATGCCTCAACTTGGCCAATCTTGGGCGACCTATATCCATAAACCGTCTCCGCCAGGGCGATAGGGAAATCCTATTTAATTACATGCCTGATGTATTGATGGCGAAATGGACACCGCCATCTCATAAAACAGCTATGTGGTGGGACACGTGGGTCGGATTGCTGCTAAATCTTAAAGTACGTACCCTATAAGGTGCAACGAAAGGATGCCAAATTTTTTGTCAAGACGATTTTTGCTCGAACATGAAAAATTGTCCCTTAGAAAGTGAAGTCTCTGAAGTGTAATTCGGAGTGTAGACGTCAGTGGTGTCAGTAAGTAAAAAACACCAAGCTGTATGGGATACTGAGATATTGATTGAACAGTCGCTCTCTTAGTATCAAAAACTCAGTTATTTTCGACCCTCAAGTGCTGCTTTAAACACAAAACTGAGGGCGAGTTATCGAAAAGCAGCATTTAATCGTAAGTGTTCCTGCAGTTAACTGATAAGTTGGGTGAGTACTTCTTGAACGGCCTTTCTTGGCCTGTCTAATACAGCGAATGGAATATTGGTAGGAATTGTTGCCCCCTTGATCAAGAAGGGTATACAATTGTAACTCTGAGACTGCGTGCCCAGACTTGTCGGTCGTATCGGTTGTCCTTGTTTAGTGTTCGCTTGTGACCTTGTGACGCGCCACACATAAAATGATTTTTTGTTCGGCTGATGGGACGATCCCATTTGTTGTACCACGGAACATGCTATGGAGAAATGAAAACAACGCCACAAGTTCACAAGGGAACAGCCTCGGCCTATGGCGGATACATGGATACGCAGCCTTCAAGCCTCTCTAGTGCTGACATGTGTAGCACTTAAATTGACTTCCTTCGAGAAATATTTCGCCTAATTGCAAATTCCGTTGGATGAACTCCATGATTCGATATGTTCCCCGTCAGAATGGTCACTTAGTGTTCATTAGTAGCGTTAAGTTTCCTTCCCGTGGCCTTGGTGACGGACATTTAACTACTATACACAGTTGGAATAGGTGATGTTTTTGTCCTGTGTTTGCTTATAGTCTACTTACTGCTGTAACTAGTGCAAAAAGGTAGTACCATTCCTTTTAGGTTCGTAACTACATGTACCCTTTGCTGACATTCTTGTTATTTTGCATTTAATCTTTATAGCGAATTACTTTTTGCTCTTATCATGGAAAGCAGTTTTGAAAGTTATGCAGGTTTTTGCTCAGTTTTGATTTACAGGAGCTTGGACTTTGCTAATTGTGGCTGTCAGTACCAACAATAATCTTCATGTAAGGCGAGGAACACGGCAAGAAGCAAAGTGGCGCAGTGGAAGCGTGCTGGGCCCATAACCCAGAGGTCCGTAGATCTAAACTACTCTCTGCTAACCATTTTCTTGTCATTTCTCGGGACTCTTCCCGTGAATAGAGTATTCAACGCAATTTGTAGGACCACCCGTACAATAAATAGTTGTTTCAACAACAACCCAGAAGTATTAAGGTAGCAGGAAGGGTTGGGCGTTTGTGGTTTCTGAGTCTGAGGGGGTTGGTGTCTGTTGACTGTGCTTTAAGAGAGACTAGGCATGGGGCCAGTCTCTCTTAAAGCACAGTCAACAGGCATTTGGTCTCAGTATTTGGGTTTTGATTGCCATGACTGTACCCCTGTAAAAGTCAGAGGAGGAGAAGTTTGGAATGATGAAAGCATTGAAGAAGAAGAAATGTTATTATTGAGGAAAGCAAAATTTATTATGAGACTAGAAGGCAGTGTCCTGACTTGATTATTTTGAAAATGGCGGTCTGAACACATTAAAAGGTGGAACATGGCATTTTATCGACTTTGAAGTGTTCCGCAGTTAAAGGGAGACTATAGGCAGCAGCTAGGTAGGCAAGATAAAGTCATACATTGGCCAATAGGGGTCAGTCATATCTCTAGGCATGGCGCTAGTCTCTCTTAAAGCACAGTCAACAGGCATTTGGTCTTAGTATTTGGGTAAGTACAGAATCAAGGCAGCTCAGAGAGCAATGATTGAACGATGCTGTGGACAAGTCCAAGGATACTGCATCAGTCACGACCAACTTCTCATCAGAAAGCGTCACCACCAGCATATTCAATGTTCAGTTCCAACCTGTACCAGTCCAATGCACGCCTGTCATGGTCAGCAGTGGTCAGCTTAGCGCGATATGGAACATTCTTCCGAAACTCAAGCGAAGGAAGTCTGCTCATTAGCCTATCTCGCGCACTGCTCCTTCTTGTCAAACATCGTAGTGAAATCGTGGTGCAGTGGGGCGTCCTCGAGGATTGCAGCTGGTCGGACAGACGTGAGGTGGAATGTGGGCGGCTGCACTTCTTCGTTGATGTGCGATGGCAGATAGCACAGTTGTTGCGTTGCATGACAGCTGAAAGTGAATGTGATATCATAGAACTGAGGCGTTTGCAATGAGACTATAGGTGAAGTAGAAGGAAGGAGTGAAATGGGCCATCTTCCAGTGACTAATATACAGAGTAAGGGCACTGGGTGTTGTTAGATTCAGCATTGAATGTATTCCTCGTACAAGCGTGAATAGTGTGGACATACAGTGAGAGGTGAGAGACCCCTATTGACTACTTCTTGTAACTTTATCTTGGATAGTGCCCCTTTATCAAGACTGAAACCCACTGTGCGGGGCTAAGAAATTACCTTTATAATCCTAGTTGGATAACCACTGTGTAGATGATTTGAAGAGTGCTCTGTGGATGTGTGCCTGTAATGTCAATGAAAGTATGATGAGGTGATGACGATAGTGGAATGACGAAATATTGGAAAGAGATCTATTCCTAGAAGAACATATGTCCTGTTTTGACTAGGTGGCGCATTTTAGATTCAGCAGTGAGCACTGTGTGTAACATGGTGGAGGCAGCGGAGATAATAACTGTGTCGAAAGTATTGTTATAGGGCCTTCCCTAGGCCCATGGGGTTAAATTTACAATCCACGATTGAAAAGACGTAGTTTGATCGCATTCAACTATAAATACATTGAACAGTTGTGTTCCTTTAGTCAACCGATGACCTTTTGTTGGGCCATGATCGGGGATTGTAAACTGTAAATGTATTATGGACTGGGAGACGGGGGAAACACAAGTGAAACTGAAATAGACCAAAACAAGTGATTTTGGGGCTTTGGTTTAGACGCATGCCCCACATGGGATTATACGGTTCATGTGAACTTGTTGACATCTACATGATCTAGTGCTGATATTGGTCATGGTACATGGTAGGCCTAATTATCATGGCTATATGTTTCAGGAAAAGCTCGGAGTAAAATGAACTGCCGATGAATAATGATGTTGTTCATGTTTACCATGTTTACTAGTACATAGCCATAGGGTATGCACTGGCCAGTGCACTTTCTGCACGTCGTCATGGTCATGTACGTGATACCTTGCATATTTTGTTTTTTGAATGCGCATGCTTTTTGGGCAAAATCACTTGTACCAACACTAATGAATAATGTCTTCTTATCCCTATGACTCCATACACAGTGAGGGCATTGTCCCATTCCCATCAAATGGTAACTTATTGTACCGTATTAGGGTGGAAGTTGGGGAGCAGATACCTACCGTTGCACGCCTGTCATAATCAGTAGTGATGAGCTTAGCGCGATATGGAACATTCTTCAGAAACTCAAGCGAGGGAAGTCTGCTCATTAGCATATCTCGCGCACTGCTCCTTCTTGTCAAACATCGTAGTGAAATCGTAATGGAAAACGTCTGGCTTTGCGCCAGACGTTGAGACTAATAAGTGAAGAACTAATAGGTAAAGAACTTCTACTTGCGCGAGACTGCTCTGATAAAATTATCATTGCAGAGACTACGGTGACGTACACATATATTTTTTACAATCAAAAATGCCCTCAAAAGACGAAATGGAATGATTATTTTATTGATATTTCCTACTATATACCTTCCAATTATCACTTTATACAAATAGATCGGCGTTAGGTCGCATGCTTTTCTTTCCTGGTGACACTATAAAGCAAAATAGTTGCAACCCCGTAAATGCGCTATAAGTCCAATAATAAGTGACGGTGACCCGTTATAAATGTTTCGCCAGCTTCGCTTTTTTGCCGCTACGCGGCGCGTTGGGCCCTTGCGTCCAGGCTCCAAGATGCCGCAAGTGGCCCATCAGTTTGGTTGGCTCAACTACAGACCGTAGAAAGATTACGGCTCTCCAAAAAAATCGATGCTGCAACTTTCTTGTCCAAAGGCACGATGATTTGTTTTTTGCTTGTGTTACGTTGTTGAGTGTACTGTCATGAGATTGAGACTCCTCTGATATGAATATCAAACACACTACACATATATTGCATATATTGCTGCAGTAGTTATTGTTACAACAGTCATCAAGTGCTGAGCACACTGTGCAGTTGCCCAGGGCGGTTGTTTCCACAATCGATGTTGCATATTTCGTGATACAAAGAGACAGCACGGCAGTTTTCTTGTGTTGTTTTACCCGGCGTAAGCTTTTGGATTCCTCCATTATGATGAAAGCAATGAAATGTACCTTCATGCACAACACATGTAAACACACAATACTTATTTGTCAAAACGACCAAGAAGTGTTTCATGTTGCTCGAGTGGCCTTTAGTGGCTCGAGTGGCCTTTTCGCATTCTCTGAATAACCAGAGTCTTTCATACAAAAAATACTCTCGAATAACTAACATCTTTAGTGGTGAAAAAAACGCTTACCAACTGTTCAATTCTGCGTTGCATTATTTTCAAATATGCCAGCTTTATGGATCTGTTTGTTTTATCAGCATCATTAGTATGCTCAACGTCACTTTGTGGATCCTATCTGTTCTAACACCATTTCTCTGTGGAAACGTAGCTGTCTCTTTGGTGCAGTCGTTTCTTGTATCTGTAAGTCAGTAGGGAGTCACTATTTTAGCTGTACTTGCTTTCCATTTGTTCGTTTTGTAGTCCTCATATTTCCTGCTGGAAATTTTCTGGTGAGCATAACCAGTCCTTTTATTCATCTTTGAAGATTAAACTTTAAAAATTTAACAAAAAATACTAGCAGAGCGTAGTTTCGATCTACGGACCTCTGGGTTATGGGCCCAGCACGCTTCCACTGCGCCACTCTGCTTCTTGACAACAGCTGTAAGATTACCTTATCTTACTGAAGATAGGGAGATTCCATAGAAACCAAATGACTGTGTGTGCTGGTGTAAATTCTCCAAATATTGTTATGACTTGAGTCAGTAAAATAGAGCCATCAAGATTCGCCCGCTACAGCCAGTTTCACTTGACTCCGTATGTATGCTCGGTCAACGGAAGCAACAAGCGGCCATAAGCTTCCTCCGCTACCATTTCTCTGTGAAAACGTAGCTGTCTCTTTGGTGCAGTCGTTTCTTGTATCTGTAAGTCAGTAGGGAGTCACTATTTTAGCTGTACTTGCTTTCCATTTGTTCGAAGTTATCATCAGTCGACAAGTCGAAAATCAACCCCAATATGCTGGGCAAGCACATTGGCACCAATTGTAACAGAAAAATAATTGTCACGGTTGTCTAGGGCCCATATACTGACCGGGAAGCGTTTTGTAGTCCTCATATTTCCTGCTGGAAATTTTCTGGTGAGCATAACCAGTCCTTTTATTCATCTTTGAAGATTAAACTTTAAAAATTTAACAAAAAATACTAGCAGAGCGTAGTTTCGATCTACGGACCTCTGGGTTATGGGCCCAGCACGCTTCCACTGCGCCACTCTGCTTCTTGACAACAGCTGTAAGATTGCCTTATCTTACTGAAGATAGGGAGATTCCATAGAAACCAAATGACTGTGTGTGTTGGTGTAAATTCTCCAAATATTGTTATGACTTGAGTCAGTAAAATAGAGCCATCAAGATTCGCCCGCTACTGCCAGTTTCACTTGACTCCGTATGTATGCTCGGTCAATGGAAGCAACAGGCGGCCATAAGCTTCCTCCGCTACCATTTCTCTGTGGAAACGTAGCTGTCTCTTTGGTGCAGTCGTTTCTTGTATCTGTAAGTCAGTAGGGAGTCACTATTTTAGCTGTACTTGCTTTCCATTTGTTCGAAGTTATCATCAGTCGACAAGTCGAAAATCAACCCCATTATGCTGGGCAAGCACATTGGCACCAATTGTAACAGAAAAATAATTGTCACGGTTGTCTAGGGCCCATATACTGACCGGGAAGCGTTTTGTAGTCCTCATATTTCCTGCTGGAAATTTTCTGGTGAGCATAACCAGTCCTTTTATTCATCTTTGAAGATTAAACTTTAAAAATTTAACAAGAAATACTAGCAGAGCGTAGTTTCGATCTACGGACCTCTGGGTTATGGGCCCAGCACGCTTCCACTGCGCCACTCTGCTTCTTGACAACAGCTGTAAGATTGCCTTATCTTACTGAAGATAGGGAGATTCCATAGAAACCAAATGACTGTGTGTGTTGGTGTAAATTCTCCAAATATTGTTATGACTTGAGTCAGTAAAATAGAGCCATCAAGATTCGCCCGCTACTGCCAGTTTCACTTGACTCCGTATGTATGCTCGGTCAATGGAAGCAACAGGCGGCCATAAGCTTCCTCCGCTACCATTTCTCTGTGGAAACGTAGCTGTCTCTTTGGTGCAGTCGTTTCTTGTATCTGTAAGTCAGTAGGGAGTCACTATTTTAGCTGTACTTGCTTTCCATTTGTTCGAAGTTATCATCAGTCGACAAGTCGAAAATCAACCCCATTATGCTGGGCAAGCACATTGGCACCAATTGTAACAGAAAAATAATTGTCACGGTTGTCTAGGGCCCATATACTGACCGGGCAGCGTTTTGTAGTCCTCATATTTCCTGCTGGAAATTTTCTGGTGAGCACAACCATGCCTTTTATTCATCTTCGAAGATTAAACTTTAAAAATTCAACAAGAAATACTAGCAGAGCGTAGTTTCGATCTACGGACCTCTGGGTTATGGGCCCAGCACGCTTCCACTGCGCCACTCTGCTTCTTGACAACAGCTGTAAGATTGCCTTATCTTACTGAAGATAGGGAGATTCCATAGAAACCAAATGACTGTGTGTGCTGGTGTAAATTCTCCAAATATTGTTATGACTTGAGTCAGTAAAATAGAGCCATCAAGATTCGCCCGCTACTGCCAGTTTCACTTGACTCCGTATATATGCTCGGTCAATGGAAGCAACAAGCGGCCATAAGCTTCCTCCGCTACCATTTCTCTGTGGAAACGTAGCTGTCTCTTTGGTGCAGTCGTTTCTTGTATCTGTAAGTCAGTAGGGAGTCACTATTTTAGCTGTACTTGCTTTCCATTTGTTCGAAGTTATCATCAGTCGACAAGTCGAAAATCAACCCCATTATGCTGGGCAAGCACATTGGCACCAATTGTAACAGAAAAATAATTGTCACGGTTGTCTAGGGCCCATATACTGACCGGGCAGCGTTTTGTAGTCCTCATATTTCCTGCTGCAAATTTTCTGGTGAGCACAACCATGCCTTTTATTCATCTTCGAAGATTAAACTTTAAAAATTCAACAAGAAATACTAGCAGAGCGTAGTTTCGATCTACGGACCTCTGGGTTATGGGCCCAGCACGCTTCCACTGCGCCACTCTGCTTCTTGACAGCAGCTGTAAGATTGCCTTATCTTACTGAAGTAAAAATAGAGCCATCAAGATTCGCCCGCTACAGCCAGTTTCACTTGACTCCGTATATATGCTCGGTCAACGGAAGCAACAGGCGGCCATTAGCTTCCTCCGCTCTGCCTCATCCGGAAGATGATGGATCGGACATTTCGGTGGAATGGATCTAATGTCCCTAACCGACGACCACTAACGTCTGTTTATATGCAGCCTGGCGAATAAATATCAGCTTAGTGTCACGAAGGGCTTATTTTCTCAGCAGTTCGTGCTCATAAACGTGATGATATCGTGTAGGGTCGTATTGATTCTAACTAGGCATTACACAATAGATTGGGACGATCAGAAAGAATTATATGGTTTTGCAGCCGAATACATTTTCGGAAGGCTGACTAGATTGTAGCCTTCTATTGGGGAAAGCCTAATGCGTATCACTGCGACTGCCTTTTGTCGCAACCAGTTGTCATGTTGCTTTCTTACGCCGGTTTTTGAGGTGCTTTGAAAATTGCAAACACCCTTGCACAACTTGCACTTATACTTTTCTGCATTATATGTATCTGATTGATCGAAAGGTGGCTATAAGAGTTCCTACGAAGCATCGTTGTACGAAGCCTGCATATACCTGTACAGTTGAATAGCGTCCAACTTGTGATCGGAGGGTTATGAGTTCGAGACTAGTGCCACTCGGTGTGTTCAATGGGCATGTATTGCGCAGTATATGTGGGCTCATGTACATGCTGCACATGGGGAACGAACGTAACTCCTTTTGGACGTGGATACAGTTTCATGTATACAGTAAAGTACTATACAATGTACATTTCGTTTACAATTTTTTCTCTCGATAAAGGCACCTGAATTCTCTCCACAAAGACTTATTTGAGATAAAGTCATTTTTCGTTGTAATGAAGGAACACCGACCGCGATGAGTGGTTTATAGTTGGTCCGAAATCCACTAGATAGCGCTTTAAGATCTTCTAATTTTTCCGACAGCTTTGGTAAAAAAAGCATTTTGGTGAGCAAAATGTGCGATCTGCATCGGAAGGAAAAGTATTGAATGAGTCACCATCTCATACTTAAAAAGTAGAATGGTCTCCCATCTCATTCCGGTGCGATGCTTTTGGTTTTTTGGCAAAATCGGGAAAAATGGCTAACTTCCGTCGTCCAAGGCCAAAACAAACTTGATTTCCGTAGATTGAAACTTTTGCCACAAATATTTGATATAAAGATCATTCAATCATAATAACTGTTCGAGTCCATAATTATACGACTCTATAAATCATATAATACTCCAGTGGAACGAATTCCAGGTATGCCAATTAGCTCGTAATCAAAATAGTGGGAAGGTGATTGATGCTGGCGTTTGATAGATTTACTACGGTTCCGGATTTTCGAGTGGCTGGATCTCAGGTTGGTGCAAGAGCCTCGAAGGCAGTTCTCCACTCGTTCTGAAATCCACTGGGAGGTGCCTTGAAAAAGGTCCATCGCAATGAAAATGCATAACATGTATACACAGGCCTTTCTCGCATACAGCATTTTGTGTTATAGTGTTTCCGTGTGAATTGGTCAAGTCGATTTCATTATTTTTGTCATTCTAGAGGCTTTTAGCCATCCTTCTTTGACGATAGAACCCCAAAAGAATTAGGAAATATCAAGGCATCTTCCTTCAGAGACTTCCATCAAGGGCAAAGACAAAGCAAACTCCTGCATACCTTCAGGTCCGGTAGCTTCCCTAGTCCAAAATAGGCATTTCGCGACACAGACATGACAGAAGGTTGTTTATAGATTATTAAAAAGTGATAACAGAACACCTAGTCAGTGTTAATGGTCCGCCTCTTCCGCACCGGTGCCCCCCCCCCCCCCCCCAGGGCGGTTTCAACCGTGTTAAATCCGTTTCACACCCAAAACAGAACAACTAGACTAATACTGGCTAGATCGTTTTGACGATATTTCATTGGGTTGATTTGTAGATCTTTTAAAAGTGATAATTAAGGCAGACGATAAGACGATCTCTTCCGCAAATCTTGGCAGACGATGATTTGACATCACCATCCGCTCGACAGACTTTACCAAAACTGTTAAGGCCGACCCCCGGGCGTTACATAACTTGTTCACCAACTCACCGCTACTTAAACTCTCCAGACTTTTTCTGGTTCTTTTGATATCAAAAACCTTTCTTTCATCGGTCATTTAAAGCATCCCTAAATAGCACGCGCCCGAGAAAATGTGTCGTGTCGCGGCAGGTCGCAAGGACCCTCTTTGTCGTCTGGATTTGTCCCGTGATCGGCCGATTGCGGAGGGTGAGCAAACAATACGGGATCATCACCGCGACAATGGCTGAAGGTATTCGATTGCCGAGAGCGATCGGAAGATCAGGCTGCACCAACGTCATTCCCGGCAAGTAAAATAATTTCCAAGCTCGCCTCTGTATGATATGTCTACGACAACGTTGTCGTCTTTACTGGCGTGTCTTTGTGACCTGTCCCACCAAGTTATGGTAGATTAAGATCGTCCTACCTCTCTCAAAGCCTGTTGTTTCCGAAAGGGTTGTGATTGTGACATATTGCGACCATCTGATGCTGGACCAACAACAACAAGTAAGCAAGAACCACGGAACAGACCGCGTCAGAGACTCCGTTTTTCAGAAAATGGCAGCAATATCGCCAGGATGGGACAGGATCTCAGAATCAAAGAACTTTGGCCTGGCCTGACACGGTAATGAGGCTAAGATTGCATGAATTGTTCAGGAAGGTGCTCGAGGATGAAATGTCAACATCACCCGACACAAAGGGCGGGGAGAGTTCACACAAATGGGATGTTTTCATCCCGGACCGCGCGGAGCATGAAGAATTTTTTCTTATAATTGCCTCTTCCGTTTATAGAATAAAATCCATGAAGTTCCCTGCCTCAGATGAGATTCCTGCGTAGAAAGCTCATGATAATAACCACAAAGGCCCAATGACTGTCTCATTGACAACTTAAAGACCCAAGCTATAAAAAAGCCCACAAAACATCCCTTTCTTTCATGGTTTTCTAGGGCTCGCTAAAGATGACATTTTTGGACAACAAAGAAGATAAATAAAGGCATTTAAATGTCACATCCTGCACATCATTTACTCCTTGTTATCAGACCACCGAGGCATGATAGCACAGCTAATTATTTTTGTGATCATTTTTAGAAATGACTCCATGCTGAAAACTTTTTAGGATTTGGGAGGGTTTTCGTTCGTTACTTTCTTATATACGCTTGAGTTCGGCGGAAGGTTATATACTGTTAGGAGTTCCCCATATTTGGTGTTGGATTTTGCAGTAGAATGATACAATGATCAACATCATTACGGATTCCCCTATTTTGTATAAAACTGAGACCTTTGACTTGCACTATTTTCTTTTTGAATTTCAAGCAGACGCGGTTTTTATCAACGATATCCTAGAAACTAGAGCATATAACTCGCAAAGACATTTGATGCGCAGAAATGTAATCAAGTGTACAATGTAATTAATGAAATGTAAATGTACTGCACGGCATTGGGAAAACCCACGACGCGTTATAGCGGTATCTGTACACATGGCCCAACCACGAAGCCACTTGCCCTTGCTAGCCTTTCCTACAACATGATGGTTTACCTGAGTAGCCCGCACTGGTCATTACAAATGCCTCAACGACCAAGCTGTTGTTTCAACTAACAGACGAGCGCTGATACAAAGGCTTCAGCCGACACAGAATGTATGCGGATGGTGAAGAACGCTTTCTTTCGGTTCAGCAATTGGAAAACGCCGTTGACATTTGGTGAACTGTTTTCGCACCGCTTCGCCTTCTGTATTACAGTCATCATTCTTTGCTAATATGTTTTACATTCTGCTTCTTGGGAGGCGAACTGCAGATGGATTGTTGATAATACATGTAGGCCTTCATCATTCACATTTCCAAGCATGTTTTCAAGTATCTCTTGGGCCTTTCTTCTGGTGACAAGATATGTACCCGGCTAGTTCATGGTTTCCATTTTGTTTGACGCCACGCGTAGAACATGTACATATTGGGATAATTTTTCATACAATCGAAATCTAAGTTCCTTTTGAGACACCCTGAACATCAGGGTGATAGAGTTTCAAAATCGTCCTCTTCTCTGAATCCCCGATGAAAGATGTTTGCCATGGTAATTAGCTTGTCTATTTCAGCATCTCCTGGAATAGCACCGTGTTGAAAGAGGATCCAGCTGTACTGCCAATATATCAAGGATCGATATCGATGGGATTTATGGATCTCGGAGATAAAATCTTGATTTATTAGTTTATTGGCCTACTGGTTTTATGGCCCCGAAACAGCCCAAAGGTTACAGATGCGTGATGTTTTGGTTTTGTACTCAGTCACATTTTAGGGGACTAGCGAGTTGAGTTCACACCTGTCTACGGACGTCAAATATGCCCCTGGTCTTGGTCATACCGGTGTGGCAGTCTTAAATGTCCGTCCCGGAGAAGTGTCCGTGTCTATTGTATGATGACGGATTGTTTGGTTCTGTAGAGACCATGGCTGTCAATGCATCGGAGCTTAACAGCGTAATACAATCCTTTGTCTCCCGGACACTGTATCTGAGGACATTCCGTTTTTTACACCGGTATTGGATAGCCAGTAACACGACCAAACAAGAAAAGAACATGCGTGTCCCTTCAAGATATTTTAAGACAAAGCCACATGGGAGGCCGGGGCTGACGGGAAAATATCCAAAACTGCCTGACTCTGTATAATGATGCTGTAAACTATTTTTGAACCTAGAAGGGATATGCTGAGGTGCAAAGGTTTTGCCGCAGGAATCGTTATGTAATACATGTAATGCAGTTTAGGTCGCTCAGGAATCTCGACGTGATGACCGGGGATGTCAGTACTGCCAGATTGACGTTCTGCAGGACACACCTCGCATTGCATGGGGTGAAAATTGCAACCACAGATCGAAGGGAAAGCTGTATTTTTATATCTCGTGTTAAAGTTTGAAACGACACTTATCACACTCATATGAAGCGATGTCAAAACCTGCTGGGTCAGGTTGCATTAAGTAACCTACTTTGTAGACACACTCTGATTTTTGGACATTGTTGACCGATCTCCCACCCCCACACGTCGAATATCTCTGGGCCATGCCACGGGTAGGGTCACCCATTGAACGAAAATAAAGGGATGAGTCACTCTGTTGATCCAGGACACTTTATCTAAACCACGTACAGCCCTTTGTCCGACATATGCATGTAGTTCGGAGCGTTTGAAATATCAAGGTTTTAGTCCACTTTCTCGATATCTGCATTTATGATATCACTGTCATCCTTATATTCGCGACCTTCGACAGACATGACAGATAGTACTGAGTAGTGATCCCAGGTAAATTGCCCAGGATGAGCATGTGATATCAGTATTACCTGGCTGTCGTCGATCGGGTGGGGTAGGGGTTGTGGTGTGATGTGCTGTGCTGTGGTGATATGTGAATTACATGTAATAGGTGTCACGATGGGTGGTTTTATTTGTATCATGGCGGCCTTACATTCTATTAATGCAATCAACGTGCAGGCCAGGTTTAATCAATGTAGAATAAACCCTCCTGCATCATTTATTCAACAATTTGCTTCATTTTGCCTTTTCACCTGCGCCTTTGCAACAGAAAGGCAACTTTTCGAATCTTAATTTGAGTTCTGCACCTTACCCCAAGAGGCAATTACAAGTCGTATTCAATTCTAGCCAAGCAAGTAATAGTCATTGGCAGAAATAGACCCCAATCTACCATTGGGTCTTCATGGATGAAATGGGGATATGTCCTGAGGCCTTTAATATCGCAGCAGCTAAATTCAGAAGCATGGTTTCTTCGATAGCGTAACCGGTGTAAAGGCATTATGGCCGCGCTATCGGCTGCAAGTCACCCTACCAAACTACAATGCAGTTTTCATCACCAGACTCTACAGACAATGGAAAACTTAAACAACGGACGGAATCATTAGCTTTGCCTGGCAAAGTAATTCCGCAAAATGATTATGCATGCAGAACATGAGTAATGAATTTGCCTGTTTTTTTGTGTGCATAAACTTTAATTGGCTTGATGCCCAGACAATAAATTTGTTTTGAACTACAAATGACGTATGACCTCGTACCCAAGCTTCTGAAAGGTACATTCACTTGTGCTCACTATGTGCACATGAACTTATGCGCTGTGTGATTATTGTTCTCTTCCTTTTGTAACATCTCGTCGCGTCATATGTACTTTTTATCAAGTAATCGTTTTTTGCGGCGTTATGCAATTTCAGCACAGTATTTCACTCTGGTTCTACGTCCGCCTCTGATTAATCTTTTGTTTAGGTGTCAACTGCACGTGCCTGGGCGGTTGTCATCGACAGTTCATCTGTACATGTGTTACACATCGCTCTCCCCAGGGTGTATGTGCGAGACGGCGGCAGATGGCATACGGGCACAACATTTCTATCTATATGCTGTTAATATGGTGTCAACTGTATTTCAACGAAAGGGGCTGCAGATTGGGTTTGAGAGAAACTGTAAATTGACTCTCGGGAGTGAAGTTGAAACAAATTAAAGTGGGGCCGTTTTGACCAGGGACCGACTTGACTGGTAAACCACAGTCCTACATGTGTCTGCATAGTAGGGAGAGAGAGGCTACATTTATTTACTCTTAAAGTGCATAAATCCGTATCATCTGCGTTTCATAGTGATTATGACATGCTACTGTTCTTATCTGTTCACAACCCGCTCAGGATAGCAAGGGCGTAGCTAGCCGGCTTTTTAGGAGGGGGCAAAGGGCTCTCGGGGGGGGGGGGGCAAATGACACGTCTTGAGATTGTCGGCCAAAATCACGGTAAAAAAACACCCGTACCCTGTCTCTGGCGTTAAAGGTTTGAGAGATGAAGAACGTCAAAATTACAGGTTTTGCATTGGCCGCTATGACCATTCAAATCCTGCATGATACCACGCCTATCCCTCTTGAAATTTGAGACGTGACATGAGATCTGGGCACGTCCCGTACGAAGTGGCGGCCAGTCAATTCTCAAGGCACACGAGTTCACCCAATTGTCCTATCTTCGATAGAGCAAAGGCTTAGGCGACTCGAGTGATCATTCTAAATAATGACTTTAAATCCCTTGATATCTAAGACTTAAACCTGCACAGTCAATATTTAAGTTGTGCATGCCAGGATGCCCTTTGTCAATACGATAAAAGCTGATGTCTGAACATGCAGCCAACTGTCCATGCATGTTTAATTGCTTTGATTGGGATAATAACATGCAGTTGTCAGGTTCACTTGATCCTCGAGGGGTACTTCATTGTGGAGAACAAAAACGGATTGTGTAGGCCTACACCTCTTTCTACAACTTACATCAGGTGTAAATAATGAGAAAATGTTTGATTCATTACGCGCTCCTCAGAATAAATCGTACTTATGTACATGTACATTGTACTTTTCGAAGAAAAAACTACCAATTTTTATCAAAATTCAAACCCAGCGCAATTGCAGTTATTGAAAAAAATATTTGAAATAAAGTATGTTATCTGTGCTAAAGTACAAATAATTTAAATCTAAAAAAGTATTTTTTTTCGAAAAACATTTTCAACTGTTTAGTCTCAGTAACCTCGTGCATATTTCAATGCAAAATCTGCCCAGGATATGATATGCATTCATAAATGCCAATTACTATGTTGACAACGGTATTTCTAAGAGAAAAATATGTCTTTGGTCTGTAGTACATAATTTGAGTAAACTATTCTGATTTGCCTTTTAGAGTAGATCCGCGCCTATTTGAATCCACTAACAGACTTGTGTTGTAGCTTCCTGTAATTCGGTAGCATGTTTAGTACAAACAAACGTTTCTTCGATGACGATGTTGTTACAACTTGAGCAGCAGATAATTGTAACACAGACGGATTTCCGATAGGCCTTCCCGTTCTTTCAATCTCTCAAAATCTTCTATACAGTCTTGAAGGTCGCAATTAAAGGATTTACTGAAACTTGGTAGTTATAGTATTTGTGTACTGTATATGTTTACACAACAGCATTGCTTAAATTTATCTTTAATACGTATTCACCAAATTGGAAATCTTCAAATTCAATACAAATTTCGATTCTTTACAAAGGTAGCCCTTTAAAGGAATCCTGTCCATGAAGTCGGCCTCAAGTGTCAAATGTCTCGTGCAGGACGCCGTCTTCCGGTCCCTGCGTCACTTGATGAAACCAATTTCCTGATGACGTATTCTATGATCGGGGCGTGTAATTATCAAATGTCAGCTTCTATCGAGCCTATGCACTTTATCACATGCTGTCATGTTCTTTTTAGTGTGTTCGGGACTAGAGTAAGATTAGTGCAGATTTCTTGACGACACCAGGGACGGGTCCACCATTGGTTCATTGGTGCCCCTGGTGCATTGGTGTTCCCCTTTCCTGCGGACATCGTATCATGGTATGGTAAATTGTTTTACTATCACCAACCTGGTGTAAGAGGTTTAAATGTCCTAGGATAGAGTGTCCCGTAACAAAGGTTTCAGTTTTGTGCTTTAAATGGTCACCACAAGAGGATAGGACATTTTCTTCCTGGGACATTTAAGACTGCTACACCGGCTACTGCTTATGTGTGGGAAATGATAGTCCTACATTGAATAGATGTTTTTACCACAACCTTCCAATGGGATGTCACCGCGTTAGGATATATCCAAAAAAATATCGCATATATATGGAGACTTGCAGTCAAAGAGGACATTCATTTCCGCTACATCATGCCTTAATCATTATCTTGTCCAATTACGGGTACCCTGTTAAGCTGTGTACTCGTAATAAACGCTGTCATGGCTGTTTTTCTTGATTATCAGTCTATTGTTTTTCTCTTCAACACCACCATTGACATCAATAATTGTCCCAGAAGGGATGTCGACTATCAATGTGTAAATATGGTTATGCCATTTAGATCATTAACACAACCAGAGTTCATCATCACACTGAATGTCGAATGTACAGTAGATACAGTGCATCTGCGTCATGTGATTTTCACAGCATTCGGGGAAAAGTAAGAAGCTGATACACCATTGTGTAAACAAGTGAGCATAAAGCTGAGGTGAACTTATGAAGTATCAGCCCAATGGTCTCAGGATTTTCTTGCCCGCCTGACAAGCGGGCTAATACAAGGCTCTGTTCCTCAGCCCGGTTGGGGCAGAAGTCCGTTCAGTGTATTTTGTGTCTCTGGGCCTTGCACGGGTGAACTGTAGCACGTAGATTTGCAGTTTAACACGGTAGGCCAGCAGACCAACTCATTCGGCCTTAACCGATAAAGGGAGCCAGGTGGGCCAAATTAAGTTACACAAAGTGGCCTCCAGGTGCCTCTACTATTTCTCAGTACATCGGCTATCAGTGATGTCGAAGCTTTGACGTGCACAGAAGTCACCATGAGAGTACAGTACAGAAATGAAAAATATTGTCGGAAATCACCTCTTGTTCATTACTGCACTGCCCATGAATAATAAAGGATGTAATAAGAAACCTAGACAAAAGAGGTTTCACAGAACACTTTCTGTAAAAGAGAAACAATACAAAATGCCGGATAAGTAGGCCGTGCTAATGATTTCGCTAAATCCAGGATGCGTGTACGCTGTTGAGTGTCGTCATGAAATTGAAGAGTTACTTGATTGCACAAGTACAAACTGTACGCTACATAACGTAATGTTTGCCCATGATCTTAAAGACATCATACAAACGTCGTTAAGTTCGTATCCAAACGTATTGTTTGCTTTGTTTCGCTAATTAGAGCACAATGGCATATTGACGGCAAACGAAATATATACATTTTAGAAAGTAAATCTTCTATAAACGTACCATTGTTTGGGCTTGGTCTAGCGCGCCTTAATTTGTGCACTAAGCTCCTGTTTACACTGTGGTTATTTAGATAAAACTAGGCTAATTACACAAAAAGTATTAAAAACACCTTTGATTTCAGTCCCGTCTCAATCAAAACACGACGTCAAATCAGTGTTTCACCCCTATATTAGGCCCAAACTACTTGGAGTCTCGCTATTGAAAAGTCATGATCTCTTCAGCTCAGCTATCTGTTGTAGGAATCACTCACTCAGGAAGAGTCAGAAGTGTTACCCTGGGGCTACACATTAGAAATAACTGTATTTTTCTTTTTCTTTAGAGCACTACTGAAGTACACATACATGGACATGTACATCAAAGAACGTATCAAAGAACTATTCCTTTTTATCCACGTTTATATACGTAACCTTGCGTTTACCAGCGTGACCTGCATGATTACCGTATAAGGTGGGCGACCACTTTATTCAAAGGTTACGTCGAGCGCGAGGTTTGTCATGCAAATCACAACAAAGGGGTTAGACAGCACACACAATGGCAGCTTATTTCGTGGAAACCCCGACTGGTTTGCCATCGAAGTATTAAACACTGAGTGGGTCACTCAGAGCACAGAACTTTAACAGACGCGGAGTGAAACGGATCGTATCGTACTTTACATATAGAAAAACGACCTGTGATATATTTCCTACATTTTCATATTATCATTACTAGGATCTATTACTATTAGTCACAACTCAGGTACCGAGGAATAATAAAGGAGAATACAGGTATGTTTTTCTGGCTTAAGTTCGTGTTTCTAGCTGTATGTAGCTGTATGTTCGGTTAAGAGTTCTAGGAAGAGTTGCCGTGTTGTCTGCTGAGTCATTTTACACACAGTACGATACACTTGCCACATGTTAAGGCATTAACTTAAAAGATTTCAGAACCATGACAACTAAACACACTCATGGACGGTAAAAGTTTATTCTCATTTCTCTCGTTTCTCTGGGATTAAAAGCCATTTTTCAATTTATTTGGTGAGTATATTGAAGAAGTCTCCTTGTTATAATGTGTTTCGACCAGTGTTTCTTCTCATGTTTTCATTTTCCATTGATCTCGTTCAGCTTGACAAAAGCATAGTCAGGGAATATTATTTTGGGATTTTTTTAAAAGTGGGAGTTTACATCGACATTACATTTCTTTATATGACTGAATTATATTATCATTACCATAACTCATTCCTTTCGATATCTAATAATGAAGTTCCTTTTCTTTGACTTGTCATATGATGCTAACAGCAGCTGTATGATATTGGTTTATCAGCTACTACGATTGATCATTCCAAGTTGATGTGACATTCCTTTGGCGGAGAGTTACAGGCCTGTTTTATTGAGTTTTTGGCTTAAGTGTTAAGATATAAAGAAAGATATAAAGAAAGTAAGAATGTTATAAGAGTTATAACATTCTTACTTTCTTTTTATCTTTGTGTCACAACACTGTAAATGGTATGTAAACTTATCTCTGCCTCTGTTAAGGATTCACAAAAAATGCACGTTTGAATGCGGGATTGTCTCAGTTTGGTTGTATCATGTTTCTGGTGCAGGGCCGGGTGCCACGGACTAGAATGCGAGTAAGAATGGCTTGAGTGTATCACCTGTCTTAACGTATGAGAGACGTATGGAATTCTTTTCGAGTTGGTAAAAGATATTACATAGGTGTCGACACCGGATTAGGTGAGATTATCCGACATTATCTGATATCGAACAATATCAGATAATGTTTCCGACTTTGTCTGGTTGTCCGCATTAAACTCCTGGCATTTTAACTTAACTTAAGTGACTTTGCCATGGGGATCGTCCTGCCTATTTGTCTTTGCTTCAGTTATGTGACCGGCAAAATTATGACTGAGTTTTTTCCAGTTTAAACAACACTCATTGCTCGTTACCTTTACAGTTTACGTATACGATGACTCTTAAATCCTGAAATCGCAACTTCTCTATACCTTAACCCCAGACATGTCAAGACTGCCATTTCCTGATCAGAAGTTCTTTGTTTACTTTCTTCCACATGAATGGTCCCAAACCTTCCAGTTCAGTGTCGACGAATGGGACACATTTGTTAATAAAAACCTCCTTGTGAGCAGTTGTCCCCATGCCCCATTTTATGTGCCAGTACATGACGAAGTCAGTGCATATCATATTGTATGCGTTGGTATTGATATGAATGAGAATTCATGACGAATAATTGACTCTTTCATGTGTACTTTATAAATCAGCTGTTCATGAGAACAGGTTTTCCATGTAGGGCTATCGTATCTCATGGGTGTGCTGAGTACAGTAACCCTTGTATTAAAGGCGAAGTCAAATTGTTTTGTTGTAAACCTGTCATATGATATATATAATGTGTGTAGGCCTAATGAGGGAGAACTATCTCTGACTCTCCTGATGTCCAAGTGTCTTCACGATCGAGGAACAGTCGATAGACCTGGATTTTCTACAGGAGGAAGTGGTTTACTCCATATGAGTTGCCTCCGAGAAGAGACTTCTCAACCGAATACACCATGTTACTCAACATACAACGAAACGAGTCACACTTCAGGACCATGCGGACATGACTTTCGGCGGAACTCCGACCATCTTGTTCAAAGAAAAGATCTTAATTAGTACAGTCATGTTTCTCAAAACATTAAAAGTAGGCCAGTTGCAAATTGGCTCTCGCATGAACTTGATGGCTGATTATAACAATTTAAATGAACCAATTAGCAGATAATCGGAGTTATTCATAATGTAAACACTGCATCAAATATTGCTACTGTATATTGGCACCGAGCATTGATACATTGAAGCCAGGTTGTTACGAGTAACCATTAAGGCCATTGCATTCAGCGATTAATTATTACACAGAGCACGAACCTTTAATTTGATTATGTAATTTACTGGGAACCCAATGTAATTATCTTTGCATGAGATTTGCTAACACCAACAGCATACAAAGTCAACACCTTCGATATCATTTATGATATTAAGGTTTGATGCAGTTTTTCGCTGATATGAACTTCGTATCGCATTTGATTACATTTTTCATCTGATACAAAGTAGGTCTCAGCTCTGCATATCTGTTTCTGATAAAAAAAAAACGAAAACAAATACAACTCAACAAGGAAGTTATAGTATTTTTCATGCTATTTCAGAAAATACATTGTTTAAGGCATACTACTTTGTTACGTATACAAATTCATTACGATCTCTTTTCGTCAGGAATTGAGTGATACGGTGCTGATGTCTTGGTTTTCCTGGCCCTATCATTCCCTTGGATTATGTTGTCGTCGTGGTTCCACATCTAAATGTACATGTACTACACTATGTGCATGTATGCTGCTGGATATCGTGACTTGCAGGAAACATGATATGTCATTTTTTCAGTCAAAATCATCACGATCTTGAACCAAAAGACAAATGTAATATCTTGGTAGGGGTTCTTCATTAGCAATCCCAAGTCAATATTGATTCCTCATAAACAATGTGACAAGACAATTGACATTCACGCCAAGATCACAAGACTAATCTCAACTGGATAACTATTTATAACCAATGACTTTGAGATACCGGTGACCTATATACTAGTGACCTAACACAAACTTACAATCAGCAGTATATCACTGAGATTAAGAGCCAGCACTTGTATTTCTCGTTGAAAAACTTGTTGGGCTCTCCCACACGGACGCTCTGAGAAATATAAACAAAGCGACATCATCGTCTGCTGGGCGTGAGTGCCAGACGGTGTTTTCATTCTCAGAACTATCGTCTGCTTGTATCAACCCGTTTTTCTCCTTTCCTTTGGTTTTTCAAGTTTAATATTTGATGTAAGCTTATCTCTGTAATCTCGATTTGGTGATATCATGTTTTGTACTGCTATGGTCGACACGAACTTGTCTTTGACGGCATTGGAGAGTTTAGCTGGCCACAGACTGGTGGTTTTGGAATTTTACACCAGGTTCAATTGCAAAGGAATAGAAAGGTGTCCGTGGCACGTCGAATATTTGGCCAAAGATTTGGAAAGTTACTTTTGACACACTGTAACCAAGTCGCAAGTTTACCTAATAATGTTTAATGAATAGTCAAGCTTGGGTGCTTAACTAATGTATGTCGATTTCATGTCTTTTCAGATGTGTTAGTAAATAAGCTCAAGAAGCCTTATTCATAACAACAAAAGGGAATATAAACCCTCAGCCAGGAGCACCGTCATCATGCTGGACAAGGCCACGAAGACGGTCAGTGCACATGTGAAGGAAATGATCATGGCGGACAGAGGGGGGAAACTTGGACCAAATCATATCCACGCGAACAAGGTTACAGCAAAGACCTTGACGGACCATGGATGTTATATTACTGATCCACAAACAGGGATTACGTATCTCAGGGGAAAGCTACTCGGAAAGGTGAGTTATTTGCATCTTTTGAATTCATTTTGAGATTTCTTTTTTTATGCAGAGATATACAGGGTGTAGACCCCTATCAAAAGTGTGAAGTATTCCTCCATCACGTGATGTTGACATTACTGGATTTTCTATCTTTGTGACGTCACTTCCTGTTGACGGGAACACTGAAGATACCCCTTCCATGAAATGTGTAAAAGCTGTCATAACTACTTGTTCTTCTTCCAGCCTTCTTTGTCCTTTGTACCGAAACTGATTCATTTGTTTTTATTCCGCCTTATAAAGGCGGATGAATACAATCTGAACGTCATTCGCCGTGATATTTTTTTCAGTGGTCATCATTTTATAGGCCCTTTTGCTTTTCAAGAGTGTTCAGATAAAAAATGAAACGTTTCGCTACATTCGTTGCTTACATTCCAAGACTGAACACAAGTACTTTATGCAATCTTAGATAACTGAAAGTGGTTAGTTAGTTGTACACAACATTTGGTAACTATTTGCAAAATCCTTCGGTAAATTCCGGGAGTGACGTCATTCCGGTCACTATTGACTCCGTCTGCTCTCCATGGACATTTGTCATGTGGTTAAATAATCCACTCTCGAAGGTCGAAGCTCAGTTTCAAGCTATGGCTTTGGTTTATGTAAATAAGGACCATGTTAGGAAGAGTTTTGGCAAAAATGCCTAAGGCCGATCAACCTTGTAATGCTCAGACATATTGCGGAGTATTTTGTCAATACTAGCAGATTTTTTTTACCCTTTCGAAAACAACCCCGGGTGTTGCCAGCATTCCCATGCTCTTTGGTGAAAACAAAGTAAACTCGTACCACGTTCAGTTTGTAAAAAAGTCATTTCTGTTCAGAGGTAGGACAGGCCTACTTCATGGATGTTGACCTTTTGATCTTAAGAGAATGTGTTCCAATCCAACTAATTGTACCCCCCCCCCCCCCCCACACACACACAGGCACACAAACACCTGTATGCCCTAATCGGCTATTCAAACACTCCAAAGAGCCATCAAATGCGGCAACGAAAACCGCGATCGGGTAACCCCTTCATCTAATTAGGTTTTCGGGCGGCGCTTTCACAAAGAAACAAACCCTCCCAAACAAACTGATCAAAGCTTTAAGAGTGAAACACTTGACAAACCAAAGATCCCTTTTCTCAATAAAGTAATGTTAAAAAGGGCCTACTTGTAAACAGAGTACTTAGAAATCAGCTGTCGAACTAAATGCCCCTCCGGACAATAGACTGATTATGCATGATTATTATGTAACATTGAATTGTAACGAAAATTACACTTTTAGTGGACTAATTTTTTTGTGTTCAAAGACAGACATTGAGTGCACTACCTGTTGGGACAGTAAAGTACCTGTGTCAACTATTAAAATGTGAGGCTTCTTTTACAATATTGATTGCAGATTAGGAGAGTTGCTCTTAATTGAAAGCCCAATTTACTTGTTAAATCCTGACGATTATTATAGGCCTAGGCACGGCCAATTGGTACAAGTCCTCAGCAGAGCATGGGAACTTTCCCCTTGAGAGGCTTCTGGAGGCCTTGGGGTCCGAGGCGACCCAAAACATTATAAAAAAGGCCTACTGGTGAATAGACGTCACTAAATGGTAATCAAATATTTGTCACTGTGGGTGCGAAGACCAGATAAATAACGAACGTATTATTATTTCGAAGAAAACAGTGATTTTAAAAAGAAAGAAAAGCTTTGTATGTCTTTTATTTTAGATTTTGAGGGCTGTGACACACAACTTGCTTTGAAACCATATTTGATTTCCATAGGGAGAAAGTGAAGAAGAAGAGGCTGCAATGCACTATTTACATGTCTAACATGGTTCTGTTATCTTGTACCACTCTTAACAGAGACTTGGTTGTAATCGCCCACCCCTTTGTTAAGTCGTGGTTAAAAATAAGATATCGGCATTGTTAGTTTCTGATTAAAAATGACATTTGAAAGGGTTTAAAAGGGTGACATTGTCCTACTTCAGTCGACACGAAGCAATAAAGTTGTAGTGTAGTGCCAATCTCAGATGCTGTTACTTTAGTTACCAGCCATGTGCCTGGATAACCCAGCACTAAGAAAAATTCGATACTGTAGGCTACTGCTTCAAGTATTGACAAATAGCCCAAGTAGATTCTTTATTGTGCCCATCATGTACTGTGTCAACTTGAATGAAAAAAAATTGGCCAATGTTTCTAAACCATCATTAAAACCACAGTGGAATAGGCGGTGTCCTGATTACAGAGGTCAAATAGCATACAAACAACCCATTTGGGACCAAAAATCACTGTTTTTACCGAATAGAGATGGTGTCGCTGTCAACACTACATTTGGAAATTGCTGATTAACTGTAGGCCTTCTGTTGCAAGCAACGTTGAAATTCAGAGAAATCTACTCTTTGGGTTAGGAAGCTCGATTTACCAAGAAGAAATGAAAATTTCATGATGCGTAATTTGCAAATGTATGTGACAAATGAGGTGACAGTACATGTACATGTACATGTAGCTCATGATACTTTCCTACATTCAATTCCCCATATACATATGTACTTGTACTTTGCATTTTGGGTTGGTTGTTTAACTGAAAACAGGTGAAGGTTAACGTGCAGATGTTTGCATGCGTTAAACACATACATTGGATTACTCATACATTGGATTACTCATACATTGGTACATACATATGCCTACCTAACTACAAAGGCCTATGAGACATCAGCATCTGCTGTTATGGGACGCCCAACAGTGACATCATGGGCCTATAAAACTCAGACTTAATTTAAAATCAATTTGGCCTACATAACATAAACCACTTGAATATTTCACGTTTTTTCACATTGTTGACAAACCCAAATCTCTTTATATTCATATGATTTTAAAAACCCACTCAAATAGTATTAAGTATTACTCCTTTGTACTCATCTCCTGTTAAGCCTTCATACCTACTTCTGGGTACCCATTGACGGGAACGCCTTTGTATGCCTCCTTCTCCCCAATGGGTCTTCATGCAGTGACGTTAGATATCTTCATTTCTCCCAACACAAAATGGTACACAATGGATCTTTTTTATGTCGTGAATAGCATTACAGGTCGATATTTGTATATCAAAGAGCTAACCAATATATACATATCGTGGGAATCCTAGTTCAAAAATGAATTGTATTTACCATTGATTAATGCCCTTTTCCAAGATGTGCAACAAAGTCGTGATGGATTTCTGTATATTACCATAACCAGCAGACACTGCTGCCGTAACCCCTTAAATTCCACGTTTCTCCTCGACTCGCTAATCTTTTCAATGCAAACCTTGAGAGTGATACTTAAAGGGCGGAGATTCAGCTTATCGAAAAAAAGGGGAAGAACATGGGGAAGTTTTTTTCTAGCATAGTCTTTGGTGACATTCCAGACAGCCCTTCTTAAATATCTACTTCATTTGATTCTGCACTTTGCTTTATGGCTCTTCATCTAATAATGGCGTCAAGCAAGAAACAAGGATGTTCCACAACAAGAGCAATCTTGTTTGGGTCTCTTTCACGCCAGAAAACACGGATTGTAAGAACGTACGCACCACATCTGGTCCCAGCTTGTCCTTGGAACGCTTTCTGTGGCTTGATGAGCCTAGAAAACAATAGCTGGAACATCCGCCCATCGAGAGTATTCAGCTCCTGGGACACAATGACTGTTTATACAATGTGTTTGTTGACAATGTTTAGATTCTTTCTTGTCAAATACTGTCTTCTCCACTGACGTATCCCAATTTCTCTCATTCTAGGGTGGCTTCGCCAACTGCTATGAACTCATCGATGTCAAAACCAAACGTATCTATGCAGGGAAGATCGTCCCCAAAACGAGAATATCAAAACCACATCAAAAAGAAAAGGTAAGGATGAATTTTTGACTTCAACTAATGTGGAGGCCCCGCTGCTTCACTCTCTCGGGGTAAGATATCGAACGAGGGCGAGAGTTTTCCATTTTGCATATCAATATTGGGAACATACATGACTGGAATGCACTATCCACACTGCCCCTTGGTGTGCCCATGTATGGTTACCCTAAGGTTTGCCATATATTTCACCTGAAACACCAAGGTCCACATCAACTCGTGGGCAACTCGGCTGAAAAAACACTCGGATTTTTCGAGACACGGTCTCTTTGCATTTTTAGACTGAGTCAACGTTTTTAGGCAGATTGTCTGAACAGACAATAGATTGAGGCCGTCTTCTTTAAACTCCGCAGGGCTGTCTAGAGCTGTGTCATCCCATTAGGGAATGGGACTTGTCAACAGCCTGTGATAAACTCCTCCTTGCCCGTGTCGTCGCATCTCTATTTAGCCTCTACCTGATTACACTGTTTGACTTCACCACTCCTTTACATTTTCACTTTCTTTGTTTCGTTGTTGGATAACATTGAGAACAACGTGCTGTTTGGTATTGTTGGCAAAAGGAGCAATTGATGTTCCGGCACATAGTCTATCTCCTAGAAAACACTGGACCTGTCGCTCCAGATTTTCCTCAGTGGCGCTCCCAATCTCTCCTGGCCTGTTTGGGTTCCGACAACATTTTAAAAAAATATTTCCCACATAAATACGAAGCTGGAGAGGAAAAATGTAGTTGTCTAAGATACCGATGCTTTTGCCGTCATGGATAGAACCCCTCAAGAAGTCACTGAACCTCTGATGTCATCGTCGCCGGGTGGTTGTGACTGGTATTTCTACTTCGAGTGCATTTGACATCACAACACTGGTCTCTTATCTCATGTGTCTAGCTCTCTGAAATAACGTCAACGACATAAAAAAGTCTACATATCGCAATCACCGTTCGTGGTTTCTTCTAGTGTACTCTTCTCAAGGATTAGATTAGATAAATACGTCTAAAAGTTCTTTGACAGCGTTTTATTGATATTTCCTGTTCTTTATATCATGGATATTGTTGAGATGTCATTTTACATGAGAAAGGTTGTGGGTGGTGAGGTATGCATTCTAACTTAGAGTTGGTTGGTCTTGTTGGAAAATGTTTAAGCCTATTCAACCTTGGACGTTTTGGACAAGAAAGTTATCCCTTCAATTGGCCCCTGCACAGCAATATGAACGGGGATAAAGAACTTTGGATATGTACTAGAAACGGATGTGAAAAGTGTGGACTTGAATAGACTTTTCAAGGCACTAATAAGCTCAGTCCTGGCAGATTAATGGGCCTCTCTCTTTCTAGTTCCGGTCTTTATTTGGTCATTTCTTTGTCCAAGTTCCAATAAATCCTTACTTCGGAAGACTTACAGCTTTGCCGGTCTATCCACAGGCCACAAAGCACCAAGTGTGTAATATGATAGGTATAAATACTATATGAAAACCCTTTATAAAAACAAGAAAAATGCACCCGTTGACTTAAGTTAGCCAAAAGTGCCTTTTGCAATTACATGTCCCTTTTACGGTCGTTTTCTGTCCTTGATAGACCTACTTGCAAAACAAATGTGTGTGAAAACACAATAAAAACAATCTATCCGGGTGCAATGTGGTTCTTCCTAATAATGCTTCGAAACAATAGACTTAAATTGTAGTACAAATGACCCTATTCTAGAGTAATTGCATTCATTAATTTTCTTAAGATTTGCGCTTTAAGTTGCTGACAGAATGTTTTGTTTAACTGACGAATAGCCCTGAACTGACGTAATGTTCCTAAAATATTTCCTAGGAATTGGCTTAACCCATCCCACTACTGTACTTCTCTCACACAGTGAGGAGGACTGGCTTCGTGCTTACCCAGAGCACCTCGACTGACCACGAGAATAAAAGGACCCCTGACCACGGATACGGTGTTCCCAAATGACCACATCACAGTGCCATTGTGCCACTGCCAGAGAAGAATGTGACACAATACCACTGGTATGCAGATCATTTCCTGCCCATGTATCCCGAGGCCTGATCACCCATGGTTATAGGGATTGATAAATGAAATCATGAATACATTGTCAGGTTTATTTTTCACTGTGTATCACAATTGTAGCTTCAACTAGGAATGTTGGGGGACCTATTAAAAGGCACAATCGTTGAGAGAGTAGTAGTGCATACATACATGAAGCACAGAGGACTGTCGAAGTCCGTGTGCGAAACTGGGGTATCTTCTCATCCGAAAGGCATTCTCTGCTTCAATTTCCTTTCCATTGATTTCATTAACTACATGTACTTCGCACTGCCTTTAGCTCTAATAAAAGCGAAAGGTATACAATAAAACATGTTGATCAGATGAACCCAATATGCGAAATTAAGAACTTCATTCTGTGTACAGAAGAAAAAGCAGGAACCCCCCCCCCCCCCCGTACATCGCAGTTCAGTGCAGTTCAATATAAAATCATGAATAAGTCCTACTTTCATTGCCAATCTCCAGCAATATGGTTGCTCTAAATCCAATTTTTTAGATTTATCATATGGAATATCATGGATTAATGACACATACTTACACCCAGCCATATGTTTGTAGGCATACCTTATGATTGAGCTTTGTTTACAAGGCAGATGAACGCAGACGTCTCTCTCTTGAGTAAACCAAAAGCCATTCCGGGCCGGAATTCGTGCCCAGGGCAGGCAGTTGACGTGTGACTCAGGAACTCAATGAATTTCTTCATACCATGGCAACACCATAACAAAACTGTTGACCTCCTTTGTCCCAGGTGAGAGATCTGGCCTGGCGACGTCAGAGAAATCAACCCAATCTAAGGCTCCTGCACAAAATCCCAGCAGCAAACCCACCTGTCCACCGACAGACGCGCAGTCTTTTCAATAAACAAAAGTAATAACACGAAAGGGGAGTAAAACCTGTATATATAAACATCTTGACCCACAAGGCATCGAGATCGCAAAATTTCTCCAACCAGGACTGCCTGTTTGTTAAGATGGGGGTTGAACTTTCTGGGGGCAATAATATGGTACACGTATATCAATGGTTGTGATGAAAGCCTCGGGAAATTCGGTGCTAAACATATCCACAAACCTACACAACCTGCAAACTATAAATGTCAGACTTTATGGGTTCAAACCGTTCAGAGAATAGCCTACGTCAGGTATATTTGATGACTTCAATATTCCATACTTTATCTTGAGTTCACCTTTATCAATTGGCGATAGTTAGTTTGGAGTGCTGTGTTCAGTTCTGTGTTGTGTAAATGATCAGTTGAACCAGCAGTCTTGAGTGTTGAACCATGCATTTTGTTTAACCAGCCGTTCAAATTTTATCGTAGGATATATATTGAAGATATGCCCAACAACTGCTTCTTTCCGCAAGCTAAAGAAACAACTTGTTCTAAACCTTTTTAATTACTTCAAGATAGTGATGCCCCGATTCCCCTCGCATGCCCCGCAGTCTCCTACACCTTTGTCAGCAATTCACCAGATCCTCCCCTCCTATCACCCCGAGATGAACCCGGACCGGCCGTCCGATGGCGAAAATCAATAGCATTTCCATCCGGACAAAAGGACATGTTTTCCTATACATTTATTGTACCCAATCAGTGGTCCCTGGACAAGATGGTCCAGATATTCATTAACCATTACAGCTCGATGCCAGATGATAGGTAAACAGGCCGTTCTCATGCCTTGTACACTGCCAAGAACCACACTAAAATCAACATGCACTTGAAAACGAGGCTTATCATCTCAGGCGGTAGTTTGGCATGGATTTTACTTTGGAGGCTTCAATTTATCCTGCTCTGAAGTAATGGTTTCACCTGCGATTGTCAAAAATGTTGGTCATTTCTCAACTACCAAGTCGTTGACCTTCTCTGATTCTTCCACCACACGCCTCGACTAGTTTTGCAACTGCTTACAACCTCGTCAAAGGATGTAATAGGACGAGAAACACAACATAAATGGATGAATTACATTAAGACTTGTACCAAGTATATCTTTAATCCATACTTGCTGAATCTGATAACAAACATAACTCAAGGGTTGTCTGCTTAAGAAGTGTCATTGCTGTTCTTTTTCTCTCCAGAGTTGTGGTCTACTCTACCTCTTAATAGTTTAACAGGCATCTTAGCCACGGTGAACCTTTGTTTATGGACGAGCCTACAGAACGAAATATCCAGGGTATAATATTTCCTTTCAATCCACCGTCAATTTGTTCCAATTAGTCCAGTCTTTTCAGTGCAGTCTTGTGAAGTTCTCGGTGACCACGTTGTTCACCGGAAAATCGGTTCCGGAAGCCTTTGGTAAATAAACCAAGAACGCCTTAATATCTTCCAAGGCCCTTAAAGAAATATTAAAAGAAACACTTCTCTGGGCCCCCTGCAAAGTTGTCCAAAGGCTTTTTAGCGGAGTTGGATTAGGTTTGCAGGGCCTGGGATCCATTGGCCCTTTCTCCTGCTTGGTGTGGTTTCGTTTTCCAGTCGGGGTGGCTTCAGGGGGCATTGCTAAGTCCATTCAACGTTAACGACGGGCTGCCTGTTGGGACACTCTATTTTACGGTATTCCCACAAGGATTTAACCCCCCCCCTAACTTCATAAAGAACTTAGCGTAGAAACATAGAAAACGAGCTTGATTTGGATGTGAAAGGGCAGATAATCAAGAGGTCGTCATTTCGACCATCTGAAGGATCAGCGCAGTTTGAAACTCAGCCCTCACTCTTCGTCCTTCGAGGCATTCTGACCCTCTGTTCTTATACTCCCTTTTAAAATATGATATATATTTTTTGACTATTGATGAGATGCAAAAACGTTGGTGGTCAAGATGCATCAGAGGAGGAATACCACCTGGAGGATAACACCTCAAAGTGCGGAGCGGATGCTGAAGGACTTTTTGAGCGTTCACTCTGGTCTTATTCAGTGTTCGCTCTGCATTTTATGGTGCTACACTGTTATTCTCCAGGGTTATTCTCAAGAAAAAGTTTGAATGGCTATTTATCGAACGACATATCAAAATCTATTCCATATTTCGACCAGAGACAAAGATGGCCTTTGATTTGTCAGTTTACTTATTGTCAGCTGTAGGGGGTACGGTGTAAGGTCAACAAGAGCTCATGACTCAATAAAGTCCATCATGACCGTAGATTTGGGACTAAGTGTTTTCTTTCCCTCAATTATGTGTTTGAAATTGTTCTGATAACATAAAGTCGATATTTGAAAGTCATTTTCACGACACCTGTTATCACCTCCACCCCCACTATTAAATTCCAATAGTTCAAATATTTGCTTTGGTCGGAAATCATGATGAAGGAATAAAATGCCTTTACCATATTTGAAGTCACGTTTTTTTCCATCAGATTTATTTGGAAGCAATTCATCTGAAAAATATACATGTACCAGTAAAGGGAATTGTTTTTATTGGTGTTTCCTTTGCACATGTAGTCTGATTGAGCCCCTTTTTTAATTTTGCGTTCACCCAGCCCTTTTCCTTTTTACGTGTATGTCTGAAGGGACAAAGAGTTAATTGTTGCATCCATTTTAAATTTTCGAAATATCGACCAACTCGATCTCAGGAAGGAACAATACAATGCATTGCAGAGGTGGCAATACATTCGACGTGAGGATGTATGGGTGTGTAGTGTATTCGATACTGAACACTTCAACCCTCTAAGTGCTTCTCAACACCTGCTGTAGATCTGCCAAAACGGCAGTGATATCCTGCTCTCGATGTAGGTCCGGGTGGATATGTTCAATTGAAAGTTGTTTCGGAGTGTTTTGTTGTCACCCCTGTGAATCAAGGTGAAATGGGTCTGTGCCATCCTGTTAAACGAACCAACAGTCACCTTCTCCGAGCCAAACAACAGCCTAAACGCGCTGAACGTCAATTTATATGCGACTGTTAAGGCGTGTCTCCACATTATCATTCCACGCGGTCTGTATCACACAGGGCCTTAGTCCTTATTGGGCAGCGTGTCGTGACGAATAGAGGCAATGAGCGACACGCCGCGTGAAACTCGTGTGAAGGTTGATTGCCGAAATTTGAGGCTTGCATTGATTTTCAAATTAGGTCGTGCGAACTATATACATGTATTACAAGATAATGTGATGGTTAAGTGGAAAAAGCCATCACGTATAAGGGAAAAACATTCAAGGCCCAGTTTAAATAATTTAATCAGTCACCTTTATTTATGTTGTTGATTAGTCATTATTAATTTGGCAGATCCAATAATTAAAAATGTCAAGCATTTCTCAAAAATGTACTTCAGGGCGGATATTTTGAATAAAACACTTCAACTGTTCCTGATTTTATTTCCGACGTCAAACAGTCATTATCTATCAGTGACAGTGTTATCGAGTTAATCGGAATGACATGAAGTTTTACTTGACCCTGGATAGTTCGTAAATTGACATGTAAAAACCCAATGTTGTAATATGTTGTTCATAATGAGGCAAACTGTTGTCTAGCGATAAAATATTACTGACCGTGTTGTTTATGTGCGAACTACACCCCAAGTATAATATTTAGTACAAATAACTTCTTTTCGTTGGGTAAATTCTTTCCCTGTTAGATTTGAGCAGCAAGGTGTGTGTCACAACACATAAAGAAGCAAGTCATCACTTTAATCTCATGTTTCACACCTAACTGTCTTTGCAGATAGCCAGAGAGATAGAACTGCACAGAAATCTCAAAAATAAAAACATTGTCGAATTCCATAACTTTTTCGAGGATGATGACAACGTTTACATTGTATTAGAACACTGTAGTAAAAAGGTAAGTTCGTGTAGAATGCGTATAGGGAGGTTAAAGTGATACTATGATGTGATTTACAACTTTGCGGAAATACGTCCGTTTTTAATTGTTGATCACAAATGTAAAGCTCAAATTTTCCATTTCTGATTAGATTTATTATAAAATCGCTGAATGTAAACCACCGCGACCGCGAAAATTTTCATGTTGTGACGTCATCAACGAAAACGGCTTCGGAGCGAGCCGTCCGGGCGGGATTAAACCATCAATTTCTAGAAAATGTGCATTTCGATTCGAAAACCTTACCGATTTATGAGAAAGTGACGTAGTCATTTGTCAAAAACAGCTAAAACATTATATTGTGAAATTTGCCAGTAGTTTAGATTACTACACTAATATATACGTGCGTGAAACTGGAAAACGATGTATTTATTTGTCTATTGGACGTGCCATTTTAAGCCGGGCCATGGGATATCGAACATTAAACATGGATGTTATATAATAAAGTCCATTGGTGTTGACGTAGTTATTAATATCCACCAGCAAATATTCATTACATTGAATATAAAATAGAGGCAATTTCTATGGATATAAAGGAGTTTGATGCCCAGTGTAAATATTTTGACCAACACTTTCTGTTAACAATGTATATTATATGTACATGTTTCCATCGGGGTAATTTGGTATTTGTTGGTAATTTTAGGTAGTTTTAGGTAATTAGGGCGGAAATCTCGCACGAAAACAAATCTCGTAGTTGCATAACGTGACCTCAGCAGAAAAAGATGTTACATTAAAAAGTCTAGAGAATTTTAACAATGTCACGCCAGCATGATTGGGGTAAAAAAACCAACCGCTTTTTTGATAATTTAAGCAGTAATTTTATTGAGCATTGTATAAGTTGAGTTGAAACTTTTATAGGTGATTTTCATATTGATTGGAGCGTAATTGGTGTGTAATATGCACGCAGGATGTATATATTCTGTGTTTCTTATAGGGTAAAACACGATAAACTGTTGTCAAATATTACCAATAAGTCCCCATTGAAGTCTCGCAATGTTTCACTGCGGCCGTCTTATAAATATTTATCATACTAATATTTTAAGAACCTCGTATAAATGCGTTGGGCACGGGGCTCAGTAATCCAGGGACAATGATAGCTTGTGTTCGGTGTTATTGATTAGACCGATGAAAGTTCATGTCAAGGTTCTCGTCACCGCCCTCACCTTATATTGAGCCTATACCAAAACGGTTCATCATTTACACAACTTTTTTTTTACAGAAATGATTGATAGGCTAGTTTTCATGAACAATCAAGTGCATGACCTGTGGATCGGGTCAGAGCAACAGAAAAACACAATTCAAAGCACAGGGACCAGGGTTTCACCCCTGAAAATGTTCTGATGCGTCACCATTTTTCAATCGGTAGTTTTTGATCGATGAGCTAATTCCAATGAATTTGAAAAAATCATGTTTTTTGCTGATGATTATTAAAGGTGGAGGAAAACCCTCGCCCGTCATTTCCTGAAAGTTGCTGACGCGAACCAGTAAAATCAAATTGCAACGGCCTCACGATGGCGAGCAAACATGTCAAAGTGGCCAGCGACTCCACGAAACGATATGTTTATCCCTCGTCAAACAGTTGGGCCATGCATTAGGCCTACACAAAGAACAACAATAAGGATTTGCATAAGAAATAACTGCAATTAGTCATTGATCTTTGGTCGATATTTTTATTTTCTATAATGCATACCTATTGTTATAAACACAACACTGGGCGTTTGGCCCCCTTAGAGATTCATTGTTATAATCTCAATACAATTTTTTTCTGTGAACACCACCAAGAAGAAGTTATGCACTTTGGTTTCAACGTGAAGCTAATGGTTTCAAAAAGTGACATTTATTTCACTGAAATTGAATCCAAATGAATTGGAATGGTATTCTATGTAGCGCCACCTTTGTATCAATCACTTGTTTAACTTCAAAAAACCTGAAAAACCTAAAAAACCTGAAAAACCGAAAGTGTAAAATTTTGGAATTTGTTCTTAAAAGGCAAAACTGCTGCTACACTACATCGTTCTTTAAAAAAAAAACACGTCCATTTGAGCTAAGATTAATTACATGCATATTGGTTCCAATATCTCTAGGAATAGCCGGCAAATGGACCATTATTAATAAATGTCTTCGATTTACATGACGTCAGAGAGTCAAACCAGTGATCGATAGTCCATGGCCTTTAAACCGAAACTGTCCGATATTTTTACTTGTTTCACCAATGTTAGTCGACAAACGACTCTCAATTTCTTGTTGTTTCCCCTTTTTCGAGGGAATAAGTCACAGCTCCTCCCTAGAATATTGTCTTTCGCCTTATCATACTTATTGCCTTTCGTACATGTATGGTCATGGTCATGGTAGGCCGGACAGTTTGAATGCTCTGGATTCAAACTCGAGCCGTTCAAGGCGTTCGGCGGCTGCGTTCATGAGGAGTATAAAGTACGCGTTTCGCTGGTGGAACAGTCCGCCAAACTTCGCTTGTTTCTAGTCCCGCGACGGGTGAATCAGACCCAGACGGGTCGAAATAACAACTGTCATTCGCTTGCCTAATGTACCAACCTTCTCCTTCAATGTTGCAGTCATTGGTGCACATCCTAAAGAACCGAAAAACACTGACAGAGCCCGAGGTGCGATTTTACGTGAAGCATTTATTAGAAGGTTGCCGCTATATCCACAGCCAACGAATCATTCACCGAGACTTGAAACTTGGCAACATGCTACTCAACGACAAGATGGAACTCAAAATCGCTGACTTTGGGCTTGCCACGAGGGTCAATTTTGTTGGCGACAAGAAAATGTAAGTTTAAGAAACTAACATTAAAGCCTATTAAAACTATCGTTTTCCGATCCTGTCAAAAGAGCATACACTAATTGGAAACAGAAAGTCAGTAACGCATCATACCGCAGGAACTTTTGACATCGTGTGAACAAAAAAGTTTGCCTTCAACATGTAGAAAGATGAAGTCATTAACTTTGTCTGTTTTCCGGGTACATTGATAGTATTCTGTGCGTCGACCAGTTCCCCTTGCATCATTCCTAACGTGACAGCTCGATTCAACTGCATCTTCAACAGGTCGGAAGAGAAATTGCTATGATGTTACTTTCATGAGATGCTAGATAGTGCTATTTGCTAATTGTTGCCGTCTTTCTTGCAGGACCGTGTGTGGTACTCCCAACTACATCGCTCCCGAGGTGCTACAAAAGAAGGGCCATAGCTACGAGGCAGATATGTGGGCAGTCGGATGCATCATGTATGTACACAAACTATATCACTTTCCAAATAGGGCTCTTCCTTCGTTTGGTTCAACTCTTTCACTTGTTGCACACATGAGCAAAATTCCATTTACACGACTCGGCAAAAGATCTCTTTAGCTTTTGAATGTCAGTACTGCATATATCCTCATCCTCTGATCCATGTCTACGCACCTAATTCTGAACATCCAAAGGTATTTCCTCCGCAGATTTATCCTCGTAATGATGATACGCCTTGTCTGAAAGCTTAGCAATGCCAAAACATTGAGGATCAAGAGGAACGGAATACCTTGCATGATACTTTCTGCAAACTATGTGACCCCCTTATCCAGCTCAGAGACTGAACTTTGATATGTACCAATGGCACTTTTAGTATCATCATAACTCACTTACTCGTCAAATTAAACTGCTGGCCTTTTCAAATGGCAAGGAAATGTTACCGGAATGCATTCGGTTTTTAGAACATTTAGAGTCATCAACCTAACTTTATTCTTTTCTTCTTCAGGTTTGCCATGTTGGTCGGCCGCCCACCATTCGAAACTCCAACGCTCAAGGAAACATACCTCAGGATCGCTACAAACAAGTTCTTCATTCCATCAAATATATCAGACCCGGCCAGGCTTCTGATGAGGAGGATCCTGTCACCATCACCAGACACCCGGCCCACTATTGATGAAATCCTTGCTGATGATTTCTTCAGCAGTGGCTACATGCCACAGACCTTACCCACTGCCTGCTGTACCTCGGCGCCAAAGTTTCCAGTTTCATACAGGTAACAATTCTTGCTTCTGATCGTAATATTGTTGTAAAAAACTGTCCAAAATTTCATCTAACTGATTTGATATTTCCACATTCGTTAGGTCAATTCTTTAAAATGTTGTAGCGCGAGATAATGTCGGGCCAAGATCAGTAATGTTTGATCAAAGCGTTTCTGTCTGAAGAGTGATTTTGGGTTGCTTAAAAAAGGGGCACACACGTTCTGCCAATGGGCGGGTGTTTGCGTACTCTTCATCTATATCCGTAGCCGCCTCCACATTGGATGGAAATTAAAGCACCAGCCCGGCGTGTTCTCCCACTGCACCTCCTGAAAAATGAAATCTCTGTAAGATCATATGTCTGATTGTCAGCATTGTTTTCAACTTCATCTTACCCATTCGTTTCAGTACTCCCCAAACTCCAGTATCAATTGTGAAGGAGACCACGTTTACGGACAACGTCATCGAAACGCATCATGTGTTAAAAGAAACGCGGTATCCAACTATCAGGGTGGCTGCTCCAGAAGAAAAGGTGAGCATTCTAAGCAAAGTTTTTGTGTCGTACTTATCCTTACCCTTCAGCAACTACAAGGTGCTTCCTTCAAAATGATAGGTTTGGTAAGTTCACTGGTGGTTGTTAATATTGTAACCCTCAGCGCCGCTGTTGTGTCGGCCTGGTCCTCCATATCGAACTTCGATGACAGGTGGTTTTCCTTCCAGGTTGTCTAGCTTTTTGTATCAAAACCCAAATCCTCCCCGCAATATTTTACCAATGTCACAGGTGCTCTCATGTCATAACTCAAAATTCATCACAGAATCCTTTATTGTTGCATTAGTTTTAGCTACTTATTTTGATTTTTTACTCAATTCGGGTGAGAAATAAATTGATGGACAGTCGGTTTGATCATTTGGTGACAGTTATGCTAATTTGTTTTCCAGATAATCATGAGACCCCCACCCCACGTTTTACAACCTGCCAAAACAAAAGAAAATGCCCGAGAATGCGTCAGAAATGGTCTCGACTCCCGCAACGGTATCCTCGCTCAAGGTGCTACTACTCCCGACCAGGAAAACATATCCCCACGTGATGTTCACAGTAGTCTGAATGGTTTGGACACGACGCCTCGGTGTGGTAGCCCTGGTCTTGCTGTAAAGCTTCACCATAGGATTGGACATTGTCTTGACCGATCTCCAACACCCAGTAAGTAGCGCCATCTCGTCCAAGACCTTGTTTGCCCAAGCTACTGTATGTCTTAAACTCCTAAACTTCTTTAGAGAACATACTGAAGATGTGGTGATATCCAACTCTTGTATGTCGAAGATGCCCAAGAAGGCAGTAACCAATGTCAACGAGTGTAAACCTTGGCCAAGCTTTGGGTTTTGTAACAGAACATTTAACCAAAGTAACAGTTATATTTCCACTTGTCGAATTTAACTGAGTAGCACATTCAAATACAAATCATTTCGTTTTCTGAATATTTTGTTATTTCGATTTTTCAATGTATTTCCCTGCCTTTTTAGGCTTCAATGAAAACCCAGCCCCTATGACCAACCCGAACGTATTATGGATCAGTAAATGGGTTGACTACTCCAACAAATACGGCTTTGGCTTCCAGTTATCGAACAGATCCGTTGGGGTGCTCTTTAACGACACAGCAAGGATTTCATTAGGTCCCGATGGGAAGTAAGTATTTTCGAAATACCATTAGGGTTAACATAGGATTCACACTGTCACTTGTCACGATGCTAAATGTCACTTGTCTCGATGCTAAATCACGGTCTCTTTTCGCGATGCTAAATGTCACCTGTAACGAACACATTCCTTAAATAACCTATAAATATACATGCCTAAATATACCTAGTCTTGAAAACTTGCCTTGAAAGTGAAAAGTGACAACGTGAAACATATAAATCGCTGGTGCATTTCTAGTTTAAAAGTAGCCTTATTCAAAGGCAAGGTCATGTGTATCCCTGTATAAACGTCACTGCTATTTGATTTCATCTTAAGTCTATTAAGGAATTTAAGAAAAGGAAGTGACTACTTGGCAAGCCCGGCTTACCAAACAGCGACTTTTTCTTGTCCTAAATGGAGAGCCGAACTCATTAATATTAAAGTAAAGTCTCCAGCTCGCCAAAAAGGGTAGATTTTTTACCTGTTTGGCAAGCCCGGCTGGCCGAACAGGGTGGCTTTTTAGTGCTGTTTGGCAAGCGGCTCTCCAAACAGGACAAAAAAAGATGCCTGTTCGGCGAGCGGCTTGCCAAATAGACCCGGCCTTAAGAAAATACATGATGACCAAGCTGTCATTAAACAAGAACTGAGCAGGTGTAGAGATTCACTTATCATGTTAGACAACTTCACATCGGTATCTGAGTATGTTTATGCAGATGCATTTATTATTACGATTTTGTTTTCCAGGAGTGCTCAATATTGTGATCTTACTGGACGAGTAACGGCTTTCCAGGTCGACGCTGTTCCAACCGGCCTGCAGAAACGATCCACATTACTCACATATTTCGCGACCTATATGAACGAAAATCTAATTCAGGTATGTACTGATTTTGCAGATAACAACGATTTGAAATTATAGTGGGCGTTAACTCTCCAAGAATATGATGTTATTTTGAATCATTTGTTGAAAACTTACAAACTTTGTTTTACTTATCTGATTATCTAAAATAATCTTTTTAGGGAGGTGACATGGAGGCTGAAGGTGCTGATAGGTATCCAGGGGGTATCTTCATGAAGAAATGGTTCAGAACGTCCAAGGCTATTGTAATGTACCTGAGCAGTGGGACGTTACAGGTAAGAGCATGGGCTTTTGTTTTTTCAGTTCTTTTATTGACAATTACCTAAGAACATAGCAAAACGGCTTATACTGTAATATACACAATAAGAAACCATTTTCCATGCATGTAAGTACTTATATACGGAGGTGTGAACGTATGTTATACACATTTAGATGTATGTAGTTCTTCTTCTTCTTGCATTCTACAATGGAGCTATTGACACCCCACTTATGCACCAAATTGGCAACCTGCTTTTTGTCTTCCACTTGCTACACAGTATTTGCCCATAGCTGGGGATTAGATTGGTGAGAGTGCGGGTGTTTCCATACACAGGTTGGCTAGCATATTGCACCTTTTAGGTTCCAATGTACTCCAGGGTTTTGTATCAGAGTTTTGCTTCTCCTAGACTATAATGGCCTACCAAGGCTAGGAAGCCTGTCTCCCCATCGATGCAATTTGAATTCACTAGTCAATGTCGTCCAGAGAAATTAAATACATGTGATTACTAATTGTCAGGAAACACTTGACATTTCGGCTGTACATGTAAAGTAATTATTCCCTAACTAGGTTCAACTATGTCACTTAATAGCGATTACTTCTACATCATCACGCATGTTTAACTGAACTAGGATGTGTTGACAATGGGGTTCAAATCACAACTTCCGAAACCAACTGCGGCATGGTAAATACAATTAAATAAGTCATGGGGACAGTTCGTGACTAGGTCATTATGCTGATGTAGTAATTGATAGTGCAGTACTGTAAGGTCCGGTGTAATGTTTTTGAGTGTTTCTGTTTTTGAGTGTTTCTGTTTTTGAGTGTTTCCCCTCATTGTTTGGGAACGCTCAAAAATAGATTGACAAGTTTTTCTGTGTATCCCCCCTATTGAAAAGTCGTGGTCTCTCTAGCTGCCTATTGTTTGGAAACAATGACACATGGGGAACAACCACAGATGTTACACCGGTACGAAAATTGCATTGGGCATTGCAAAAGTGGCTCCTTCTGTTAGATTTTGTTCGACTTTTACCTGACAAGTTTTATTCCATTTCTTTCAGGTGAACTTCTTCGAAGACCACACCAAGATCATCATGTCCACTGCCATAGATGGAGAGTACCTGCTGACCCTCATTGACGAGAACCGCCGTGCGACCACGTATTACTTAGAGGACATCACTCAGCTCGGCTGCGATGACGTGATCCGGGACAGACTTGTGTATTCTTATGGCATGCTGAAGAATATCTTGGACATAGAAGGCGAGGATATATGAAAAGAGATACCTCTGACATGGTGCAGATATGGATGTGTAACTAGTCCTTTAAGATGTGGGCGAGATGAAGTGCGGGTCATGAAGTAACCAGTCAGTGGTTGTCCCAAGTTGCATTGATTGGACGGAAAATCTGGGTCACGTCAACCGGAGCCAAAGTTGGCCCTGTCATTTTTGCTCTAGTTGGCAGTAAAGACGTTGTTTCAGTGTTCAAATGCATCAGACAATCACAAAATGCTTTGGAAGATGACAAACCCCATTGAGAGAGCAAAGCTCATGATTTCTTTCAAATTAAAATGTGATTTTTTTTTTACAAGGAGCGCTTTAATCGGACAATTCTGACTATTGCACAGTTGCTGTTGTTAAGTCATGACTATTCAACCATGACCCGAACTTTTTCGTTTAGAGCGAAACTTTTGTTGTTTGATTTTGTTGTGACTGCTATCGAAAATTCAAACTCACATAATAGAGAACTAAATGGAAGTGAACATGCAGTGATATGATCAGGCAAGCAGGGTTATGAATGCGTAGAGGAATGGAGTGTGATTCGGTCGGTGTTTATCCCAGTCGTGGGGAAATGTAATTTGGACTTGCACAGTAGCATTGGACGCTCGTCATGGGCGAACTTACTGATATTCGTGTGCTCGATGTTAATGGCACAGACGTGATAAGTCTTCAGCATCATTGAAAAGTGCCTCTGAACCAATTTTACGCGAGACATAAAATTAAGTGGCTAAGTGAAAATTTATGAAGGATCTTTGTACGAAATGATTAAGAGTATGGTGGAAATATTATGTAGTGCAAGAACTGTAACCGGTCTTGCTGTCCGATATAATTTGTAGATAGAAAATACGCCCAGTTTCGTTGTGCTGTACATGCGCATGTATCTATGTGATAAAGAAGAACGAAGAGTTAACATTTCTGATAAAGGATTTTGTTCATTTTCGGTGCTTTCCGCAAGGTAGACTGGTTTGCATGAACTGAAAGACAATCGCTGTGATTAACCTAAAGGAAGGTGGCTTTATATGCCTTGTCTTAATGGGTGCTGAAGGCAAAGGTTTGCAGGGATGAAGTTGCTTTGACTTGGTTTGTCGAGAACTGAGCATTATTCGATGAGTTGGAACAGACCGGGGAGTGCAAAACATACCAATAAGTCATCTGGAGTTGGGTAAAATGAATGAATTATCTTTTATGTAGTGAAGAGCAATTACTCTTCACTCCATATAAGGCCGATGTCCAAATAATTTCGCTCAATTTCAGCAGGCGGACTCAAGCCAATTGTTCAGCTATAGGCCTACCGTTGATGGTATGGGCGCTTGCAACAGATCGTAAGTCATGACCAGAAACGACTCTGTGGGAATGGCCTCCTTTAAACTAAGGGTCAAGGAATGCTTAGTATGGGGTGGTTTTTTTGGCATTCCCGGTCGGAACGACTGTATGGTCTACATGTAGAGTTTGAATGGTAACTTGGGAGGTATGGAAGGCAGTGACGAAATATTCTCCCAATCATTGAGTGTCAAGGTCGTTAAGTTAAAGATAACCATTGATATATGACCATGAAAAAACGAAGTGTATTAAGGTGATGAAATCTTTGCGTAGAAGGATTGTCTTGAAGTTTAATGCACCAATGCCATCTGCATCATAGAGCAAGTTTGTATATTTCATACTCATGCTCAGATATTACCCTTATTTCGTTTTCGTTTTTGTTTTTCGCTGTGCGTTCATTTCAAGTTGAAATGTACATGTATAATTTGTGATATTCTGGATAGTTGACTCGGTTGTTAAGCCTGAACCAGCTTTTGATGATTATTTTCTTTTGTAAAGATATTTTGAGAGTAGTGCAGGAGAAAAATCCCAAGAACGAACTGAATACTGTTGTTTTTTCTGAAAAGTATTTCATAAAACTGCTGATATGCATGTGGTAAACAAGGCTTACACATTACCGTAATCAAAGAGTTTTTCGAATTGGTTTTTGTTTCAAGAGCTTATTCCTGAGTTTTGATAGGTAGTTCAATGTCTCAGTTACATGTAATTACGTTAATTTTATTTTTATGCATAGCTCTGGAGTGGACTGTCTCTATCCCTTTTTTCGAGAACAAGGAAATGAGACATCTTTTCTGAAACATTTGAATTTGAGACATCCCTTTCCTTTTTAAACTCAATTAATTACAAGACCCTGCAGTGGATGACCTGCATTGATGATTGCAAGTTGAAAATCGAGTGTTCTGGTGACTTTCTTTTTATTCAAGCATGCGATTTCTGGTATTTCGGTTGAGGATAAAACTGCTTACTTATTCAGGTTCTTCCCGGTAAACATTTTGCTAAATGTAAACATATTGTATCAGTATATTTCAAACAATTGTTTTTGCGTTTATACGACCACAAAAACCTAATCAGACCGTTTGGAAGAGGTGTCAGCATTTACAGGAAGTAGTCCCATTTACAGGAAAATGGCACTGCAAACAAAACGCCATATAGAGCTAGGAAGTCTTTTGCAGTATTTTGATGAATTATGTATGACATTTGTTCAACTGCTGCATTTTCTGAGTGAAATCACCAAATATCCGAGCGCCATTTTCGCATGAAATAGTTTATAGCCAACTATATGACTGACGCTCAGCAAAATGATCTCGCTTAAAGCCAATGATTTCTATGATATAGACATAATAGCGTCAGCACTTGTACTCGTTCATTTTGGGGGAAGGAACCATGGTTATTTGTAAATTCTATATAGGGTACCGGCAAAATACAGTTTGTACGGCAGCCGCTTCGTTAGGCTGAGTGTTGTAGCGAGTATGATACAACACGCCGCTATTTGTGGTAGAAACGATTGAATTTAATTGATGGGGTTTTCCTTGATTGGCTATTTGGTTTTTCTTTCAACCGCATCTTGTATACTACTGCTTGTATATCTCTATGTCTTCCTATTCCATGTCATTTACCATCAAGTGGTATCAACTTAAAGAGCCCCGGAAAATTATCCCGGGCTACGAGGTCGCCGCCGGGTTCTTGTCCCTTCATGATTTGGCCGTGAATGCTCACTCGATCGAGATGCGGACTTTTTGGTCTCGGTTACAGTATCTCCGCCAGTATAGTCAGTGTGAGTGATTCACGTGGTATAGACTACGCAATGTAAGAAATTCCACTACGCGCTCTTTAACGGAACTATATTCCCAGTCCATGCTATCACTATAGGGCCGTTTACACGGGACCAGACCGATCTTGGTCGATCCGGATTGGTCAAGATTGGTCTGCCGTGAAAGCGGGCACGAATGTGATCTGGTCTGATTCGATGTTTACTTCATTACGAGTCTTACATGTTCGTCATTCTTTACATCCTGAGCGGCGATGTGATGTGAAGTGACCTTATCTGGTCTGGTCTCGTTTGGTTTGGTACCTTGTAAACGGCCCTGCTGATATATGTTGAGGTGACCGGGCGTAAGCCCCTACGAACAAAGAAAACATGGACCAATTCTATTGCGTTCTTACAATGCGTAGTCATGCTTCCTTGGCAAGGGCGGACATGTATAACAACAGCGAGATTTAATTATTGGTGGTCAAGTGAGATAAGAGTTCTCGTCGAAGAAATCTGGGCCCATCAGTTCATGCACGGGTCATTCTTCACTCAAGACACATTTATAGAGCGAAATTTCTTGAATGATGTTCTGTACGTTTAAAACTTTAGCTAGAGACGCTGGAGTGAAATTAGAAAACAGCTTTGGAGAAAACACAGCGGGCTGCCGAAAAAGAGAGAAATGCTTGACAATTTTCTTTAAAAATGTCTTTGCTGTATTGTATTAATATCAGTATTGAGAATTTTTTTTGATGGTTTTGTAATAAGGAATGCGCGTGATGTCTGAATGAGGTGTGTGTGGAACCATGATATCCACCACAAAAGGCTGTGTTAAAAAATATCCGTTCCTTCGTTATTTTGTATATTTGTAAATATTTGAAAAATTCTGTTTAATAATTTTGCATAAATAAAGATATCCAAATAATTGTTAAGATAAACATGACTTTGAATATTTTGTTGAATGACTTCGAGCCATCGTAAATTAAACCTTGGCAGTATATGTTTTGCCCCCGATGTATGGCGGGCCGAAAGGGTAATATTGGGGAGTTTTCGCAAATTCTCCCCGAAACGCCAATGTGAACGCTTATCTCATTGTTCGACCTCCTGACAAGTCAAACAATGGGACAGGCGTTCACGTGGACGTTTCGGGGGGGGGGGGGTTTGCGAAACTCCCTATACCCGGACTTTGAAAGTAAAACATTTTACGTTTGTCGCAATTTCATATACGTTTTATTGAGCGTACATATAAATAACGTAAAAAAGTGTACAATATTATGTTAACCCCGGTTTAACGTATTTTATCCGCAACCAACCTTACCAATCAAGTGTCCACTCTCCTTGGGACATTCATCGTCACCGCAACAGCCAATGCTATAGTGCCGTTACCGGTGCCGTTGCCGGTGTAAGGGAAGAAAATGGCCCTCGGGGAAAAAGTGTCCGGACTTGTTCTTACTACTTTTTTAGTTGGAGCAACTAATTAGTGGTCAGCGTTTTACTACAGTAGAACCTCTCTATTAAGGACACCCTCAGGGCTGAAAAGTGCTGTCCTTAATAGAGAGGTGTCCTGATTAGACAGGTCAAATTGAATGGAAACCACCACTTTGGGACCAAAACTAATGTCCTCAATAGAGAGGTTGTCCTTAGTAGAGAGGTGTCCGCTAAGGGAGGTTCCACTGTAATTTCAAAGTTGTGCAATAGCAACTACCAAAATAGTTGTTTTACTAATAAATTTTAAGAGTGAAACTCACTCCAAAAACAGGCAATTCTTGACAAAGCGCAGGCTTATGATATATACAGCATTTTTTAAGCGTTTTAAACCGGTTTTTTTTAAACCGACTATGAAAGACACGAATTAAATCAATCACCCGGATCAGTGACGGACACGATTCTTTGTACACACTGTAAAAAGTGCGAAGAACCAGTCGTATATTGAAACGAATTCATTTAATTTTTATAAGGTGATAAGGTGATACATCAATCTTATCGGCCTAATTTATATCACTGCAATTTATTCCTTACACGAAAGCGAGTGTTGTGCGGCCGGGCGAACCTTAACAACATGCTTTGAAGTTCTGATAATCGAAATCGATTCATCATACAATTACATCTATTTCGACACAAGGCAACTTCGAGCCGCATACCTCTGATATCTAAAGTAAATGTCCATGTATTTTGGGCGCGGAGATGTAAGTTAAAACAAGAACTACGCAGAGCGATCACATTATACGCCCGCCATAAGAGTAAAGGGTGGTTGGTCAGGGTGAAAAGTGTGTGAAGTAGCAGGTAAGTGGAAAATGGAAACAGGTGTTCGTGACCTTGACCTTTGACCTTTTGACCTCCAAATCAATAGGCTTCTTGGGGCCTATACTAGTGCCCTGCAAACCAGGTTTGGTGAATATATGATGTAGAATTTCAGTAATCGCGTGGACAATGAAAAGTTAACGGACAGACGGACACCGTGCGCCATACCATAATACGCTCCGGAGCGGGCGTATAAAAACGGATAGGGACCTACATTTTAGAAACCTGAGACACACCTGGCACCTGGCAACCTCTGACTTACAGCTATTAAACTGTTGCACACCAACGAGATTGACGTTCTGCACTTGGAGACTAGACCCAGGGCAAGAGCAAAGTATGGCGAGCACAATTTTGAACGTTCGGCAGCGGTATTGGTAACTCTTCCTCTTTTACTTACTCAAGCTTCCCGTTGTAGAAATACATCTTGTGGACATTACTTCTCCGTTCAAAAGGCCGGTGAAAAGTTATCTGTTCGGGGAGTATTTTAATCGATTGTGAAACGCCCTTGAACGGAAATCATTTTTCCAAAAAAAGGCTGGAATTCCTGGCCAACGCAATTTAGCCTACTCCGGCTCAATACAGTATATATTTGCTCCGTAATGCCCGTGCGTGGAGCTGATTTCAAGATAGCTGTCTGGAGGATGGTTCGACTATCCCAGCGCTATTATTGGGGATGACATGGCAAAAACTAGGTGCTCTATGTTATTTTTTGATCGACGTAATGCGTCATGTGGAACTATTTTATGTAAAAGTTTTATGCTTTCGGCCTGGTGAATGAAACGCCACCAGTTTGAGGGCAGCTTCAATCCCTGTTGTAGAGGCCCTTAGTCCATCTATGGAAACATACCCTAAACCTACACACTCACAGGTAGTTTCAGTTCTGTGGCCAAGTTCCGAAAACGAGTTGGTCATTTACTTCCGACGGTGACAATATATAGCGCCATTTGTGTTGTAGCTCATCACGCGAAGGTTTTATATAAAACGATCTTGATTTATGTTATTTTAAATTTGATCATTAGCGATAGGCCTACACAACTTTTCGCAGTGAAAGCTTCTCAAGTAAAACCTTGAACAGGGACATTGTGATGATTTGATACTCCGGAAAATTAGCTGTTTGGATTACGAGACCACTTACTCTGGACTTTCGATTTTTTGCAATTTTCTCCAGTTTTTCTGGAAGGACTGACTCAACATGGAGAAAGGGTATGCACGGCTGCCTTGCGCTGTGTTATTCATCCTTCTGTTCTCCAATGTACCGTTGGCAAATACACAAGGTAGAGTTATGGTCACTTTTATTAGACTCAATGCTATACGGCTCTAAAATATGATGATAATCTTAATAAAATTAGGGAGGTTGTGAACAGCAACTTATCACGGATCCTTTTACGTATATATACGGATAAAACTTTGTATAAGGAAGATGTGGTCTGTGTACATTTCGATCCGTATACGTAAATGTAAAAGGATCCTTGACAAGTGACTGATCTCAACCTCTCTAATTTATTGTATTAAATGCTACACAATGATAAAAATTTCCTAAGCTGTACGGTTGTAGACGATATAACAAAATTACAAGTAGATCTAATTTTGAACCACCTAATCTTTCGTCTTTCTAACGTTGCGCGTATCGCCACTTCTGCGTTGTGTCGCCATTTAAAAGTGGCGATTACATGAACACTCTTCTGACGACGTGGCGATACAATATCACGCAACGTTAATACAGACATACATGTAAGCTGTAATAGATCCGGAGACGTAAATCAGATGGTTAGCCAGGATGACTTTGTTAAATCAATAAAAAAATTGACTTAAGGAGATCCTCAGTCTGCATGATTCGAGCCGGGGGCTTCGGTCTTTGGTTGAAAATAGTAAATGACTGCTGAAAGGCTAAGTTTTAGATGTTTTTAAAAGATATCGCTGCCAATATGACTACGCATCAACGGACGACGGAAGCGAGTTAAACAGCCTCGGAGCCAAATTTCCAAGGAAACAGTTTCGAATATACTATTTGAACGAGGAGAAGCCAAGTTTTATCCGAAGACCGAAGCCCCCGGCTCGAATCATGCAGACTGAGGATCTCCTTAATGTGCTCTGCATGGACTATCATTTTTTTGTGAATTGCCTGATGCAGAGCAAAACGTTGAACGATTACCGAATGGGTGATCTTACTGGGAAGCAATTCCTCCTATAAAATCGGGGTGATGTAGTATTTTTGGTTCAGGTTAAAAGTCGGGCCACCGCTGGCATTTTTGTAACCTTCAGTTGATCCCTATAGCAGTAGAGTAACCTCATTTGGGACCCCACCTGACGGGTGCAGGCCTTCTTGTCAAGATATCTACAAGTATCAAGGTGTCGTCGATGATGTCCCCAGCACCACTTACGTCATTATGAACTATTTACCACACGTTAATTGTTAATTTGGACATTGCATCGACTTTTAAAACACGTTTACCCTTCCCTCCGTGCATGGGCAAACTGTCCAACTGCCACAACCTTCATTAATGAAGTAGAGTAGTTTAAAAGAAGAAGAAGAAAAGAAGAAGTCTTTGACGACCTGTGATAAAGATACACGCTTGACCGTTATATTATTTCGAAATACCCATGTTTTCATTGAAAATGCCACCCAAATGCCTGACCTGAATAGAGGGCGTGAATAGTAGACGGTCTTAAGAGGCGCGAACCGTGAAATCCTGTGTTAAGGTGCAGTTCTTGTTGTCGTTGATCTTTTATATGACTTGGGTCAAGCTTCTTACCCACATCTCAATACGCCTCTGCCTTGACAATAAAGTGTCCCCTGGAAAAAGTGTCCGGCCCTATCGTATTCTGGTGGACTACGGTATATGGTTCCATAGAGGCCATGACCGTCGATAGCTGAGATTAAAGCGCATAATAGTATCCTTTGTTCCCCGGACATTCTACATTCTATCCAAGGACATTTCAAGCGTCAACACAAATTGATTATCCTTGTGTCGTGAGAACAAGGAACTTGACCAACTTTTCAAGGTCACAATTGACCTTGACCGCTAATACCAGAATTAGTGGGTAGGACGCCTATTTTCTCTGCAGTCAGTCAAATGATTTATCGGGATGGGTCTTTCCCGACAATTGGGCGGAGACAACCTATTTTAGCAGGGCCTTACCCCTGTCACTTAACTTCAGCTAATTGTTGACAAGCGAGACCGGACTCTTTCCCATCAGCTCTAACCTACCCGCCGGCTGACACACCATTAACAACATGTTTCCCCTGGTATTGGATGTTCAATCTCTTGTCCGAGGTTAGACGTTCTCGTACTTTTTCCGCTACAGATCTCATTCTCCCGCCGGCTGACTTCAAACCACAACCGGCGAACCCCATCGCTGTGAAAGGCAACCCCGTCATATTAAAATTCGACCTGATAATAAAAAACGACGCCGCGGGCTCCATCGGAGCAACAGCATTAGGGGGAGAGAACTACGCTGTTGATTTCTATTTCTCGACTGCCAACAACGACGATCAATCCGCCGTGGCAACGAAACAGCCCCTTACCGCAAGTGGCACTGCACCAAAGTTGGATTTCGGCCTGAATGGGAATTCTGCCTCTAGCTCACTGACCTTTGAGGCGACAGGCACTCTACCCACGACGGCCTGTAGCAGTTACATCTGGTTCTGTGGCTGTGTCAAGAAGGGGACCACCGGTACAGCTACTGCATACACTGATACGCCCACAAACAACTGTGCTTGCAAAGATGCAAAGGCGTTGATATCTTGTGATCCAGGTAAGTAAAAGGTTGCGCTGCAATTAAGCACAATATGCAGCCTACCTACAAAATAACTGGGTTACGGACGAATTATTATCATATGGGTAGATAAACACGATACTACGCCGATTGTGGCAAAGCTATGATGAATGTGGCAAAGGTTTTTTCCTGTAACATGTATAAGGGCGAACTCAATGTGGCTTAACTCTGACCTTAGAGATAAGGGCGGTACTAAACCAGTTTTCGCAGTAGCTTACTATGTACATAAGGGGATGACGATCAGGGCCATAGCTTTTCCTGTTCTTGCTTAAGGCAATGACGTTAAACGCTGCGACGTTGGCAGCTCGCCCTTGTGATATAGGCAGCACAATGCCACTAAGGACCACGCTTATACTATGTACCCTTGACTTAATAGGCGATATTATGCAGATAAGGGCGAACCAAGAAGAATATCCGCCAACTCTTCGCCAGTTTTGCTGCTGAACTTCTGTTCCTTAGAGACTATAGTGTGATTTACGTCGCAAAATGTCCATCTTGGTATTTTTACACTATATACATGTAGAGTTAATACCTAAATGTACCAACACCGAACTTTAATACCAAGTTCTTTTAATTCAGATATAATCATAGAAACCTTCAATCCTAACGCTGGAAACTTCCCAATATTCACAATTTACACACCCGGCGGCGACCTGGCTGACTTTACTCTCAAGGTCAAGAACGATGCGGCAGTCGGAGACGGCAACCAGATCGGAGCGCCCAGCAGCCCTGGTGATAACTACGCCATTGATGTCTATCTTGCCCAATCTAATTTAGAAACCACACCATCTGCTATCAAGGATGGTCCTTACCCCGCCACACTCACCGGGGCTGGCGACTTGAAGGAAACATTGGCTCCTGGAGCTTCAACTGGGCTTCTGACCATGAGCGCGACTGGCATCGAGATTCCTATCGCAGAGTGTACCAAGTACGTGTGGATCTGTGCACACGTGAAAAAAGGGACAGGGGCGCAATATAAAGACAAAACTACCAACAACAACTACAAATGTGCTGATGCCACGGCGAAGACCTTCTGTCCTATAGGTAGGTTGATACTCATCATATGATGTCACCTGGATTTAAGATTTATGAAGCAAGCGCAAAGTTTTAGACACAGAGTTTATTCAAGCGCAACGAAGGTGTATATCGAAAGAAGTCATTCTCATTCTTCTGTTCAATCTTCTATTGATATTGACTCTATTACTATTCTGTGTTTCGGATAAACCCCAAGTAACAACCCTTCCCCCCCCCTGCTGTTTATGTTGATCATTTGTCCGAGATCAGACGTTCTCGTACTTTTTCCGCTACAGATATCATTCTCCCGCCGGCTGACTTCATACCACAACCGGCGAACCCCATCGCTGTGAAAGGCAACTCCGTCATCTTAAGATTCGACCTGATAATAAAAAACGACGACGAAGGACCTATTGAAGCAACAACACCAGCTGGGGGAGACAACTACGAGGTTGATTTCTATTTTTCGACCGCCGACAACGACGATCAATCCGCCGTGGCAACGAAACAGCCCCTTACCGCAAGTGGCACTGCACCAACGTTGGATTTCGGCCTGAATGGGAATTCTGCCTCTAGCTCACTGACCTTTGAGGCGACAGGCACTCTACCCACGACGGCCTGTAGCAGTTACACCTGGTTCTGTGGCTGTGTCAAGAAGGGGACCACCGGTACAGCTACTGCATACACTGATACGCCCACAAACAACAACTGTGCTTGCAAAGATGCAAAGGCGTTGATATCTTGTGATCCAGGTAAGTAGAAAGTTGCTCTGTAAATGATTTCGAAATCGAAAGCAACAGCGTAACAGAGATACCGACCAGGAGCTGGAGCCGTTTAACTCAAGACAACAAGGTCGAGTTTATGGCCAACAAAGATATGTTTGCAATACACAATATATACGGATAGTTTCTTCTGCGGATAAGGGTGAAGTTGATAAATCTACCCTGCAGATAAGGGTGAAGTTGATAAACCTACTTCGCAGTTGAGTGTGAAGTTGATAATTCTAAAATACCTGGATTGGGAACGAACCGCGTTTTATAGTGTAAGTACTCGGGTGGAGCTAAAATGTTGACCAAAACCTCGGCTACGCCTCGATTTTGGTCTAAATTTTAGGGTAACCGGAAAAACGCCGACCGACCGACCGACCGACCGACCGACCTACCGACCTGCCAACCTGCCAACCTACCGTCATATGCAGTATCCCTTTCGCTTCTCTATAGCACATGTATCTGAGTAGTGCCCAGCGCAATGGACGTGATGGAGTCCGACATGTCTGACAACAGCATCTTCAGTCAATTATACAGGGAAAACGATCCCACGCCGTAAGGAACTGATAACGATACTCTAAAGATATGCTTGGTCTACATGGTTGGTGGATATAAAAACATGATTTAGGCCTAATCTATGCACTGTAGTTTTTCTACTCGAGTGTCTCGACCGATGCAATGCACGAACTGCAACGCGAAACATGCATTTGTTGTCATTTGAACAGCGCACGTGCGCTTGTTTACAATTTCATTTCACATGACCTGCTATCGTGGATTGGATATATCACATTGACTTATGAGACCTGAGACTCAACTACGAAACTCCTTGGGTCAGTAGGTCGGTCGGTCGGTCGGTCGGCGTTTTTCCGGTTACCAAATTTTAGCTCTACCCCGCGATTTTGGAGCCGAGACAACCGACACCTCCAGTTCGGTATCAATTCCTTAAACCTACCCTGCAGCTAAGGGTGAAGTTGATAACTTCAAACAACTGGATAAGAGTGAAGATGATGAACGTACTCCGCAGATAGGGTCCTTGAATATGGGTGTGGCTGACAAATTTACTCCGCAGATGAGCAAGACATATCTGATTTAGATGAAGCTCGGGTTGATACCTTAGCCTGCAGATACGGATACTGCAATGGCAAAAGGGTGGAGTTACTAGCATATAAGGTTCAGTCCGATAGCTTAATACTCTGCAGATAAATGCGATAAATGCAAAGAAAGGCAAATGTGAACTGAATGGAAACGTATTTTGAGTGATTCTGATTTCTTAATCAGAAATTTGAATTTTACAAACGTTTGGTTTTATATGACATTTCTGTGCAGTTTATCAGTTTAAATGAACTAGCTAGATTCAGATGTCGTCATGTTCACTGATTTCAGATATAATCGTAGAAACCTTCGACCCCAATGCCGGAAACTTTCCGACGCTCGTTAAGAACACGCCCGAAACTTTGACGAACTTCGAAGTCGTAATCAAGAACAACGCTGCAGCCGGAGCTGGTAACCAGATCGGAGCGCCGACCAGCCCTGATGATAACTACGCCATCGATATCTACCTTGCCCAAGCTGATTTAGAAACAACCCCAGGTGCTACGAAGGATGGTCCTTACCCCGCCACACTCACCGGGACTGGTGACTTGAAGGAAACGTTGGCTCCTGGAGCTTCAGCTGCGCCCAATACCCTAACCGCAAATGGCATCAAGCTACCTATTGCTGACTGTAACAAGTATGTGTCGATCTGTGCACTTGTGAAGAAGGGGACTGGAGCGCAATATCTGGACAGCGTTACTACTAACAACTACAAATGTGCTGATGCTAGCACTAAGATTTCGTGCCCTGTCGGTAAGAAAATCCATCAAACCTGGAAGACAATGCCGATGCATTGCATGATGATGCTGTTGGTAGTGGGCGGGCTTGCTGTCCATTACACCTGGTCAACTAAGTGCATTTTCCACAGATAGTATTCAACAACATGCCATACATATGCTAGTATGCGTGTAGGTCAATGTATAGGTCAATGCATAGGTCGATTTGGCCAAAATCTACATGTATTATGCGAGGTGGACATGCAAGCAAATGTTTCAGTCACAGAATTTCTATGATGTGTCCTTTATAGAATCAATGACGATTAGCCACCACTCACGACCTACATTGGGTCTCACATCTTAGATTCTATGATGAATTGTAGATGCGACCATATTGTTCCATCACAGTTTCTATGCTGGATATTCTTCGCTGTAGTCTGAAAGACTTGAGTGACTGCCGCTCTGTACCTGCTGTAGTGTAGAGGCAGTGACAAAAGTTTTGGTTCAATTTGATGGAGCATTCTACATCTATTCTCAACTCTTCACATGAAACTGGAAAGTGTGTAAAGCAGTAATTCTATCATTCCAGATATAATTGTCACGGACTTCGCCCCAAAGGCTACGAATCCTATTGCCATCCACAACATTGAAACGACCGGCCTCCTGTTCGACTTAAAGATAAAAAACGATGCGACCGCTGGCTCTGATGTAATAGCACTTCCATCGCCAAAGAAAAACTATGAAGTGGAATTCTATTTCTCCAAGGACGATCTCGCAACGAACCCTGCGAGCACTGCCAAGGTTCTGCTCACGAATACCAACACGCCTACAACACTATATGTGGGCCTGTTAGCACAGGACAGTACAGCATTGATCACATACACAGCCAAGGGGACACTCCCAACCACCAACTGTAACAGTTACATCAATTTTTGTGCGTGTGTAAAGAAAGGACCTGATGCCGACTACACTGACGAGGATACCACTAACAACTGTATGTGCAAGGATGCTAAACTTTTGATATCGTGCTTTCCAGGTAAATTCATGCATATTGGCAATTCTTTAATACTTGATATTGGGTGCACGAAGCGACCCCCGCCATTCGATTTTTAAAAGACACATTAAATTTTTACTTCAGACGCATATCGCGCTCCTCAAACTGTAAGTCATTGCTAAACCTACCTAGCAGTTGAGGGTGAAGTTGATAATTCTAAAATACCTGGATTGGGAACGAACCGCGTTTTATAGTGTAAATACTCGGATGGAGCTAAAATGTTGACCAAAACCTCGGCTACGCCTCGATTGTGGTCTAAATTTTAGCTCTACCCTCGCGATTTTGGAGCCGAGACAACCGACACCTCCAGTTCGGTATCAATTCCTTAAACCTACCCTGCAGCTAAGGGTGAAGTTGATAACTTCAAACAACTGGATAAGAGTGAAGATGATGAACGTACTCCGCAGATAGGGTCCTTGAATATGGGTGTGGCTGACAAATTCACTCCGCAGATAAGCGAGACATATCTGATTAGATGAAGCTCGGGTTGATACCTTAGCCTGCAGATACGGATACTGCAATGGCAAAAGGGTGGAGTTAATAGATTTATCAGCATATAAGGTTCAGTCCGATAGCTTAATACTCTGCAGATAAATGCGATAAATGCAAAGAAAGGCAAAGGTGAACTGAATGGAAACGTATTTTGAGTGATTCTGATTTCTTAATCAGAAATTTGAATTTTACAAACGTTTGGTTTTATATGACATTTCTGTGCAGTTTATCAGTTTAAATGAACTAGCTAGATTCAGGTGTCGTCATTTTCACTGATTTCAGATATAATCGTAGAAACCTTCGACCCCAATGCCGGAAACTTTCCGACGCTCGTTAAGAACACGCCCGAAACTTTGACGAACTTCGAAGTCGTAATCAAGAACAACGCTGCAGCCGGAGCTGGTAACCAGATCGGAGCGCCGACCAGCCCTGATGATAACTACGCCATCGATATCTACCTTGCCCAAGCTGATTTAGAAACCACCCCAGGTGCTACGAAGGATGGTCCTTACCCCGCCACACTCACCGGGACTGGTGACTTGAAGGAAACGTTGGCTCCTGGAGCTTCAGCTGCGACCAATACCCTAACCGCGAATGGCATCAAGCTACCTATTGCTGACTGTAACAAGTATGTGTCGATCTGTGCACTTGTGAAGAAGGGGACAGGAGCGCAATATCTGGACAGCGTTACTACTAACAACTACAAATGTGCTGATGCTAGCACTAAGATTTCGTGCCCTGTCGGTAAGAAAATCCATCAAACCTGGAAGACAATGCCGATGCATTGCATGGTGATGCTGTTGGTAGTGGGCTGGCTTGCTGTCCATTACATCTGGTCAACTAGTGGATTTTCCACAGATAGTATTCAACAACATGCATACATATGCTAGTATGCGTGTAGGTCAATGTATAGGTCAATGCATAGGTCGATTTGGCCAAAATCTACATGTATTATGCGAGGTGGACATGCAAGCAAATGTTTCAGTCACAGAATTTCTATGATGTGTCCTTTATAGAATCAATGACGATTAGCCACCACTCACGTTTTACATTGGGTCTCACATCTTAGATTCTATGATGAATTGTAGATGCGACCATATTGTTCCATCACAGTTTCTATGCTGGATATTCTTCGCTGTAGTCTGAAAGACTGAGTGACTGCCGCTCTGTACCTGCTGTAGTGTAGAGGCAGTGACAAAAGTTTTGGTTCAATTTGATGGAGCATTCTACATCTATTCTCAACTCTTCACATGAAAATGGAAAGTGTGTTAAGCAGTAATTCTATCATTCCAGATATAATTGTCACGGACTTCGCCCCAAAGGCTACGAATCCTATTGCCATCCACAACATTGAAACGACCGGCCTCCTGTTCGACCTAAAGATAAAAAACGATGCGACCGCTGGCTCTGATGTAATAGCACTTCCATCGCCAAAGAAAAACTATGGAGTGGAATTCTATTTCTCCAAGGACGATCTCGCAACGAACCCTGCGAGCACTGCCAAGGTTCTGCTCACGAATACCAACACGCCTACAACACTATATGTGGGCCTGTTAGCACAGGACAGTACAGCATTGATCACATACACAGCCAAGGGGACACTCCCAACCACCAACTGTAACAGTTACATCAATTTTTGTGCGTGTGTAAAGAAAGGACCTGATGCCGACTACACTGACGAGGATACCACTAACAACTGTATGTGCAAGGATGCTAAACTTTTGATATCGTGCTTTCCAGGTAAATTAATGCATATTAGCAATTCTTTAATACTTGATATTGGGTACACGAAGCGACCCCCGCCATTCGGTTTTTAAAAGACACATTTTACTTCAGACGCATATCGCGCTCCTCAAACTGTAAGTCATTGCTACGATTTTAAAGACTAAAATACAATCTCGCCTTTTAAGTTATTTATATAACTTTAAACTCCTCTCGAAGGCACCCGGCCTAGTGCCGAATTGTAACCGCTGTCAACTTCTAGTAGTCGCGAATAAAACGTCCCATAATTTTGAAATCCTGCATCCTTCCTCTATATGGCGAGGACCATAGTGACATCACTGATGTAGAGCAAATTTTCAAATGGACTACAACGTAGCCTTCAAAACACGACTCTTTTCCATGTTTATTTCAAATGATGACTGTTATCGTTTCTTTTTTCAGTTCAACTACATGTATGTCTATATACAGTAATATTTCTACATAAACTGGTACTTATCAATGTTATAGGAGGTTGATTTTCTTTTCACAGACATAAATAGCAAAACATGAATATAGGATGTTAACTTACATGACAGTATTAGACAATATAGTTGTTCGAATGAATGTAGGATGTTGAATTTATTTCATAGACATAACAGTGGTATGATTGAATGATTTAATTTTTTCAGATATAATTGTAGACCCCTTCGACCCCACCGCTGGAAACTGGCCCACATTCCACACAGTTACTCCCAAGTCCTTGTCCGACTTCACTCTCAAGGTCAAGAACATTGGAGTAGCAGGAGACGGCAACCAGATCGGACCGCCGACCAGCCCTGATGATAACTACGCCATTGATATCTTCCTTGTCAAGGACGATTTAGCCGTCAACCCTACTGCCGCCAAGCATGGTCCTTACCCCGCCGCAGTCACGAGTGGTGACTTGAAAGACAATTTGGCGCCCGGAGCTTCAACCAGTCTTCTTACCATGACTGCGAGTGGCATTACTTTACCAGCGGGAGATTGCAACTCGTACGAATGGGTCTGCGCATGTGTAAAGAAGGGAACTGGAGGCCAGTACGTCGATACTGTTACTACTGACAACTGTAAATGTGAAAAAGGGACGTCGAGCACGTTAGATTGTCCAATCGGTAAGTATTCGTAATGAGAATAGAAGAATAGATGCGGATGTTAAAAGATGGTCAAAGGCCTTTTTCAGTTAATAGCATTGTCAGTGGCGCATTACAAGATATACAAGGACAATGTACATGCACACATGTTCAATCTGTAATATACTGATAATGCTAAAAGATATTTGAGCAGTTTATAAGAAATCACATAAGTCTTCGGTTTGATTTCATGATACAATGTATACCCCTAGGATTGCTTCTTTCAATAATACCAACCCAAATAAACCCAGAGCTACACAACGATGGTCCCCCTTATTGATAGCTACTTCCTTCAACCACTAAAAACATTCATTCAAAGCGAACATCGTACGAGCTAAACAATGCCTTTGCATCATCAAGTCAGGGCCTGTCGTCCACCTGCTAGCTTACTGTTCTGCGCGGATTTATAAACAGGGTGAGACGTCTTTTTCACCGGCCGAAACGTTGGTCGTGCGAATCCCCTTTGAGATGTCGTCTTGGCCCTCCTTTGGGGTAATTTGTCTTTTTCAATTCCCCAACTATACAAACGACAGCCAAGGAACACTGACCAGAAACGTACAAGAAAAAAAGTCTCCAGATATTAACCAAATTTGCCTCAGTACCGTATGTTCTTCATAGTTTCCCCTCGGAGTAGTTCGCATATCCCCAATGAACGGTAAATAACACTAGATGGCATTCTGTGCTTACGCTGGCACTCCCCCTACAAATGAAATAGTTTTCAATCCTCTCAAAGAGGTCAGTGATGCGGTCTATACCGTATGCATATCATATGCCTGGTCATTACATGTACAAGCGCATGAGGCCTGATCAGTGACGTTTTTCGAAAGGATTTTACGGTTCTACAGAATAATACATTGTCCATATATGATATATATGAGACAGCAATCATAGAAATCGAACGTTATCTATTATACATGTATATACGTCAGCCTGTTGAATCCCTCTGACGGTTGTTTAACCCAGCCTTTATGCCGTTACTTAGCACTGGCCATCAACACTAACCCGCATACAGTACAACAGTTTGTCCATATTTCATACTGCGTCAAAACTGTGACAAAACAAAACGGCCAATATTTTAAAAGTTGTTTATTCATTCTGCGACATTGATGAGTCTTGTTACACAGGCAATCATTCAGATAGGTTGTAAAGCGCTATATCATATTGCGGACTTGACATTCAAATGTTGGTAGGCCTTATCTGTAGAAAGTGGGATAGGCTTTTGAACGGATGGGACGTCAATGAAGAAGGCCGAGAAAATGAGACAGAAATCTAATCCACAGAGATTTACTGGAAGGGGGTTAAATTGTAAAGGAATATTCCTTCATGGTTGAATGTGATGCAAATCAATGTCATCAACAACAAAAACAAAATCTGGCCGAAGTCGGAGTTACAACGCCAATGAATTGGGGACTAAAGTTGGGGCGCAAAAACGGTCATCCCGCCTTGGATGAGGAATACGTTCTCACTGGTGAACATCCCCTCCATGTGCAGAGCGAACGCTGAAGAAGAAGAAAGTTCATCACTGAATAATATTGTGACATAATTATTGACAAATATTAACACTGCATGTCTTGGCAGATACTTTTTATCACGATTTCTTCATCTTCTTTTCCGTCAGCATTCGCTCTGCTCTTAAAGGAGTATTCACCCTCCGAAGAGGGATGACCGTGTTCGCGTCTGACTACCAGTGGCGCCAATTGGGTAAATTTGCCTTTTGTTTTTAGAGGCACAGTTCCACACTTGGTAGACATCAGCCTTGGTTTCACATCCCATTCAAAGCACGAAGCAATTTAGGGTCGAATGTTTTGACCAAGGGGATCCTTCCGATATTTGAACCCACACGTTCCCACTGACAAAATCTCAATTTGATTTTGTTCCGAAGGTTTTTTTTCGAGTGTTAGGCCCAAAGCGCTGAGATAGCGGACGAAGAAGCTTTTCTTATCCCGGTGACCTGCAACAATTATTGCTGCGATGAGCGATAAAATTGCTTGTCTGCGGGTAAAGCCGGTAATCGCTAGGTTTGATATTGATCGGAAGTCGCGAACTTTCGTCGCAAATAATCACTATCGCAGGTCGCAGCGACAAAAATACCGCTCGTTTTCGGAAGGGAGTGCTTTACTTAAACGAGTCCTGCATTTCTGTCTTGGTAGAAGCGGAGATGAACACTGTTGACCATAATTTTTATGTTTTTAATTTATCACTCTAAAACATTTCGAGATACTCGGTCAGGCAATGGACTATACATGTACTATCATATATTATATCTATGTGAAATAACTTGTACTTATAATCGCTCTGTGTCGTCAATAAATTCAATACAAAAATCGAAACATTTGAATACTTTACTGGTGATATCACGATTGGACCCACTTCTTTTGTTGAGCAACAAGTCAAGCTCAAAGGTTTTATGATCTTTTCCTAATTCAATTGATATAAGCTTACACCAGTTAAGAATAGATGACGAATGATATAAACTTCCAATGGATCCTGGTAAGCTGGTGATTGCTTTCTCACGCATCTCTTCTTCGATCATGGATACTAAAAACATACTAGACGCAAGATTCTTTGGGGGGGGCTGATAAGTTTTAATTCAGATGCCTTGAAAGTGTGGTGACAGGTGCAAGTCGTCTCAGTTTTCGAACTTGAACAGAGTATAGTGTCATAGCTTTTCGTCAATAACCGCAGGTCTTCGGCTGAGCGACAGTTGCTAAAATCAGTGGTAGGGAAATAATCGGACGACTTCACGATAACTTCTTGTCAATATAGCTTCACGGTATATCAGTAAGAAGAGTCTCTCGGAGGAGTTTGGGATATTTGGAAGACGGTGGATTTATTTGTTCGAGGCGGGTGATCAGCAAGAAGAGAGTCTCGTTTGAAAATACCTTTATCTTTTTCGGAATACTTGGAAGCCCTCGTGATAAATTGTTGGGCGTCCTGTCGACAGGATGGGAGAGACGGGACGGGGCGGTTTCGCCCTGTGCGCCGTTTTCCTTCTTTCTGTGCTTATTGAATTGTCCGAGGCACAGACGACTTGTGACAAGGCTGGTAACACTTGCGGTAGGTATTACGAAGGTGCCTTTAGAAGTAAATTGATTATGGTATAGCCAAAAACAGGTGGTGTTTGTAATCCCTTCAGTCCGAAAGCGCTGCAGGTCTGCGCTGTTTCCTGCGGTTGTTTTTCATCTTTAGGTTGTCTGCTTCATATTCTCTGTGAGCGGTTCACCAGAATATAAGCAACTACATGTACATGTATATGTGTAATTTGTATACATGATGATAAAAATGTCTGTGTAATAGCATTGGATATCCAGACAATATCCTTTTTAAGTCCGACAGCTTGCTGTTCGGAGATCCTTGTCTTTTCTTGCGCACGTTCAACAATGTTTTCATTCTCCTGTCGTCCCATTCGCCCATGTGGAGGACTTAATATTTACGCCACAAATGCACAAAACTGAAGGGAATCTTCTTCAGCGCTCGCTCTTCACTTGAAGCTCTTATTCTCAAGGAATTTGTCCCAAATGCGGGACAAACGTGTTTACGTGTCACTACGGTTAGGTGCTAGTTGGATTTGTACACATAGTGTCTCCGTCTTAAAGATGTCGGATTATTGTTTTGATTTTAATTCATGTGCCGATTCTGCTTTTATAGATGCAAAATTGACTGCGATGACTCTGACCATACCTACCGCGATGACCCAGGGGAGTACGCCGACTATCGGATTCAGTGCTGATATAACGAATGAAGACACTACTAAAGATATTGCACCAGGTAAGCGACTCGGGAAGCTGGTTAGCCAATTTCCCGGTGAGAGGACTGCGCTTCATTTCCCTCCGAAAGCTGAAGAAACAAAATGTACGCTAATACACGGTGCAGGTATCTCTTAGCAACCGTTACAAATGGCGAGGATAGGAGATCGCCTAGACTCCTGCGCAGTCCCCGAACTAGAATGATTGAGGATGACGTCGTTCCGTGACTGCAAACACAGGCCGCAATTTACCTGCTCGACGATTCTTGAAGTATATCGCAAGTGCGTGAAAATACCGATTCGAGCGAAACATGTAGATTCGCCGCGACCTAATTCATGCACACAAGAAACATACACATAGAACTTGTGTTGGCAGAATGAGTATCCTTAGAACTGCTTGGAGAATGGAAAACACTCTCAAGTTTTCGACTGACACTCATGCAACCCGTAGAGTTTTTCAGTAAACTGAAAAAACCCTTGATGGCTTTTGGCTTTTGGGATTTTGAAAAACCTTTAAAGGTGTATCACCTCGCTGAAAAACATCTACGGGGTGCATTTTTGTGTTCGCCGAAACCTCTATTGATTTTTCAAAAGCTCAGTCCTTTATTTCTTAATAGAGTGGATTGAAAGACAAAATATGAGATCCTCCATGACCAAAAATTGCTGCAAGCAACAGGGTTGATTAATAGAATGGCGTTTTATTGTTCTTGCATTGCATTGTTTCAATAATTTTCTTTATTCAATGCAGTGACTGTACTGACGAACTACAACTTTGACTGCATCATGAGATACGCAGAGACGGACATCGGGAAGGGGGCTGCAGCGGGACTAGACCCTTTCGTGGCACCAAATGCTTTCCAGAAAAAATTCAGTACTGATTGCATTCCTGGAAATGCTGCTTTGCAGGTCCGTAGTCGTGAATAGATTGAAACTGATTTTTCTAACAATATGTACATCTAACTTTGACCAAATTAGCGGAACTAAATGAGAGCCTTACAGGCCCAATCATATTTCCAAAAAATGGTAAACCTATTGAATAAGAAGGGATGGTTACTACCTGGGATCCTATCTGATTCTAAAGCTTGGTCTACACTTAGCAAACTTCTCTAAACATGTGTTTTCCAACATAATTGAACAGTCACAGAGTTTTCTCTTCTGTTTGGATTAGACTTCCACCCGATTCGAGACACACTTTACAGCTGTTTGCAGGCGTTTGGCAACATTACTAAAATAATGCAAAGTTTTTCTTGGCAACACGACCAAATACAAAGTTTGCTGATGATTGCAAGCAAGATTTCGCCAATGAATGCAGACCAGGCGTTGTCTAAAGTATCAGATCCATATCAGAGTCACAATAGAGCCACATACGAATTTTATTTTGTATCAAACGACGACCCTTCGATCTAAAAAAGTCGGTAAGATAATTATGTTTACAAATTTAGGCAAACTTCCTTGAAACCCTGTGTTGATCTCACGTAAAAGTTACTCGTTATTTTGGTCGAGCACCGTCCTTGAGCGTTCAGTAAAAATCCAAGAAGTCCAAATTTCGATGAAACTTTACATGCATGTATTAGATGCACGAGGTGGCGTAGATATAGGTTATTCTACAGCCCAGAATGCATAATATTTCCCACAGAGATATTGTTATGGCAAAACCTAGGAATCAATAGATTTCAGCTTTTGTTTCATTCAACTGAACAAAACCAAGTGAGTCACCAAAAAAGATTAGAAGAAAAAAGGTTTTTTTTGGTGTAGAAACAATTGTGTCAAGAATAGTCTGATACACTGTGCATTGAAACTTAGTGCAAAAGTAAGAGAGATATGTAGATTTATGTCCTTTCTCACTCAAACATATTTATACTGAGCATTGATCCTACATGTAAGCAGTCGTTTTAATTTACCACTTGTCATCTAGATGGCCAAGTTTGCTTTATTCTGTCCTGCCGCCTGGAAGACAAGTGAAAAACTAAATTATTTATATATCCGGTTTAGGAGCAACTACTTTTGCGGGTGGGAGATTTTGTTTTATATGAAGCGCCTTACCAACATTATTACGATTAGAGCATTTTTACTAATATGTTGTCACTAATATAGAAACTATAGCCCCTGCATGTATAATTGCATTTGGCCCACGGCCTAATAAAATAATTGACTTTGACAGGCCAACTATAGTTTTTTGCTGAAAACTCGAATGTTTTATCTATAAGCATAAGGTCTCTTACGTATAGGAGCCTGTTCTCCCCATGTAATATTTGGTGTCAGTTGTATGAAATTAAGGTTCTAGTTACCAAGGCTTGTCCAATTTCAACAATGGTCCACGTATCATCCGACTTTTTAACCCCTCTGTGTTAATACCTTTCAGTAGATCTCACATACATGTAAGCTACAGCCCAATCATTTCTGACCGATGTGTACCTGGATGGACTGAGGCACAAACAGCAACAAAAACAACCCGAGCCTGCAAACTGTTTCATCACGTGATGTCAGTTAAATACAGCTCACGTTATATTAATACACCAAATTCGAATTCACAGTTTTATTTTCAACCTCTCTATATATTTTGATTGATTTGTTTTATTCCACCTTAAAGATGAGTAAACGATCAAATACATGTTATAGTAAATGAACAGATTTACAGAAGTAAACAATTATACAGGGTGCAGTTCTTGAAAAAGAATATGAAGGGACAAAATAACCAATTCATGAACGTTTGCCTTTCAGTCTGGCCTTAACTCAGGGCAAACACGTACACTGACCGGTCAGTGTACCCTTGGGGCACTCACCCAGGCCGTGTGCAAAGACGCGAAATACATCTGCTTGGATTGTGCAGTTCCGACGGGAGCGAATGGCGCCACCTTTATTGATAAGAAATTGACCAACAACATCAAATGCGAAAGAATCGATAGTAACCTGACGTGTGATATTGGTAAGTTAAAAACAATCTCGGGACTTAATTATTAATTTCAAAAGCAACCACTATTATTCACTCAAAAACGTACTGTTTTTTATTACATAGAAAGCCTAAAAGGTATTGGAACATGGTGAAAATCCTTTAGGGGTTTATAGGACACCTTTAAAACGGGTTTCAGATAGTATTTCATTGAAGAACCAGAGCTTATGGCTGGACTCCAATGCAGTCCATTTCGTCATCCTGATCATTCTTCCTCTATGCGGTCCACTGCGTCCGGAGTGTAATGGCGGGTGATTAAAACTGGTCAGAAGAGATGTCTTAATCATTAAAAAAGACAATCTTCGAATTTTAAGGCTCGCTTTTATATTTTTTTACATCGGTTTATACAACAGCAATGTTGAAACTTATATCAATGTGTAGTTACATACATGCAAGAACTTATAAAGACTACTCTTTATAGATTATTGATACACGTTTTAAAAAAACGTCAAACATTCAGATTTTATATTTTATATTTTGAACGGACGGCCTAGGCCTTTATGGTATAGACCCACCTTGTTAGATCACACCACGTACGGTATTGTGACAGGCATAGTCTGATGTCTCCTTTTTGCCAACTAACTAATGGTTTCACCTTGCCATTTAAAACAAACTTTAGAATTCGATCAAATAGGTCGTAGGATTTTCATCGAAAACACTCAATCAGGTAGGCCTGTATTGTGAAGATGGTATTCAATGCGGCTACAACAGAAGAGCCATGACGAATTCTTTCATTTCTTGCACAAAAGGGAATAGATATATTGATTTATAGATGAGTGAATCATGGCAGTTATTGAGCTTGATCATGTCAAAATATCACATTGACCAAAGGTATGGGCCTGACTGTCTGCTGTGGACCACTGACATTTGTCATATGAAGTGAAAGGAAGGAAAGGTCGATTGAAACTATTGACAGATCTTTTCAGCAAGGTCTATACAAGATGATCGTCGCCTGGGCCTAAGGCGGAATAATGGTGTTCTTAAAGCGGACTAGCCGAGAACACATAACTAATTTGTCGGAATATCGTAATCACCCAGTTTCTGTATGGTGTACGAAAGTGTAAATTCACAGAAAAATCATCGAATCTTGTGGTTATGCAAAAGAATAGCTTGTGTTAAACATGAAGTCTCTTAAAGGAGTACACCGTACGTAATTACTGGTGGTCAAGGAAAATAGAAATGCAGGTATACACAATGCCATAGTGCAGTTATTATGCACACGAATTGAAATATGGTATTTAAAGTATTTGTGCACCCGTCTACACAACGACAACGCTGAAATTTATATTGAGTACGTTTTACGCAATTTGAAATTCGGTTACAAATTTGAAACGAGCGGTGTAGGTATTTAAGAGGGGATATCACTCAATTGACGTCAAATTAAATTCCTGACATAGTTTCGTTTTTGATATACATGTACATGTATTACAGAAATGAGTACCACAGAACATTTCCCTCTTGGCTTTCTATTAAAGTGTGGTATTTGTCTGTGCGATAGTTGATTGCTTTGTATGCAGGGTGATGGCATGATGTGACATTATCTCCTGTGTCCGTGTAAAAATTACTATGAAGCATTGACTAATGAATTTTTTTCTTGCAGATTTGGAACTAGACAACATTGGCATAACACAGCTGTGCCCAGCCACCATCACTTCTGGTGTTGCCACCAATCAAACTATAAATACGTTGACAATAAAAAACAATAATGCAAAAGTGTCCGGAAGCAAGGTGAACGATGTCAAGGCTAATACAGGCAACTTCAAATTCGAGTATCTATTTTCAAGCAGTGCAGCTCACGCGAACATAGTGGGCACTGTAAAATTGGTGACCGCTGTCGCTGAAGAATGGGGTGATGAGCTGAAAGCTTCAGATACTTTTAACAAGCAACAGATGGTGTCGATAACATTGGCAGATGCCGACTGCACAGCTGCAACTCACATTTGCCTGAAGGTATCCAAAGGCGCCACGACGACTTACAAGGAGCTCACCGGCACAGGACCGCCGAATTATGATGACAATAATTACAAGTGCTGTCCCTTAGATATCAAGATATGTAGCGCAAGTAGGTTTTGTTTTGAATTTTCATATTTATTTTCAATTTTATGGTAAGCCTATACAGCAACGCCCACACAGGACGGACAAAAATGCCGACGAAAGCAAAAACGCAGGTGACCACCCACACACGACGAATTGACGCGAAACAATGTTTTTTGTTATTTCGTCCGATGTGCGCGTTCATGTAGCCAAAGTCTTTATTTGAAAGACTCTGATGTAGCCAAGTATGGATTAACCTATACTTGGTGTAGCCAGAGTCTTTCAAATAAAGACTTTGGCTACATGAACGCGGTGTAGCTAAGGTGATGCGATTATTACCAGGCCTTTCGCGTCTTTATGAATTGTACGGAAAATCAGCCTCTTATATATAGCGGCCTTTGGTCGGTTCAGCGTTCACCCGACAGATGGTATTTTAGGAACGATACAACATGTACAAAGCCTGATGCAAGAGGTTGAATACTATACACGCTCTGCCACTTTAGGGACAACTTGGGCGTGAGATACATGTATGTTGGTTTTTCATACAAAAATGTCCAAAACTGACTCGCGGTTACACCGGCGAAAACCATAACATAGATTAGCAGTGTTATACTACAAGTAGCGGTGCCTTGTGCCAAGCAGGGGTATTATCCTCCTTGCTAGGTAAATTACGCACCCAAGTTGTCCCTCTGGGAAGGTACATGTAAGATGACTTTCCGATGTATTCTTCTACCGTGGAAGACTACCCGTTTGTGTGCCTTTCATTTTTGCGATTTTGTGATAACAGCAAACCGAAAAAGTATATGGCGGCGAAAAGCTAAAATCTAATTACAGTGGACACCTCTCTATTAGGGACAACCTCTCTATCAAGGACACTAGTTTATGTCCCACATTGGGACTTTCCATACAATTTGACCGCTCTAATCAGGACACCTCTTTATTAAGGACAGCATTTGTCAGTTCCGAGGGTGTTCTTAATAGCGAGGTTCTACTGTATAAGTTATTTTACAAACGTGTGTCATTACGCTCATCAAAAGTATTATGCCTACATATAGTTACCATAGTTTCATTCTTAAGAAACCGCGAAAGAAATGGCCGCAAACATTTCCGGTTTTAAAGTTTACTTGTCTTAGAAGTGTTAATTTCTACTTTTAGACCCAAAGGCGAACAGTGTTGCTATCAACCCGGCTGTATCTTTCAAGGCCGGAGATCCAACAACAGCAGTCATCCTGGATGTGGAGCTCGAGAACGATGGTGCCGCGGACATAGCGGTGGCGCCCGGATTAGGCTTTGGCGTAAACTTCAATTTCGTGCAGTTCTTCGCTGCGGGAGACTACTGCGCTGACAAGAGCCTTGCAACAACTCCGGCTCCAACACGATGTGACTCCCTTGTAAGTGGAACCCCGGGGGCAGATTCAGCGCTCCAGAAAGGAGCAGGCAATAAGGAAACGTTTCAGGTCCGATGCGATATGAAGCTAACAAAGGCTAATTGCAAGAACATGACAAAGATATGTGTTGAATTTACTACCGGGACAGACGCAACCTACACGGACTCCAACCCAGCTGATAACTGCAAATGTACGGCAGCAGACATTACGAAGGTCTGTCTCCCAGGTAGGTAAAATCACAGTCACTGTCCGCACTCGTATGTGACGCCTTGACTGCTTACCTTCACGATCAATAGAAGCATCATTTCTCCTCATGAAATAACTTGAAAGTAAGAAGATCTGAGAGGTATCAGCCTGAAGCTGACTACTTACTGCTAGTCCTCTTACCGATCCTTAAAGCGCCTACGTACGCCTGGCCCATTGTTTGACCTCCTGATAACGAGGACGAACAATGGAATAGGCATTCACGTGGACTTTTCGGGGGCACTGCAAGAACTCACTAAAACTCCCCAGTGAAACGTTCGTCAGTTCAGTTGAATCGAAGTTGTCATTAGACAATTGTAATATTGACATGTGCAATTTACTCTCGGGGTTGAAGTCAGAGTGGGAGTCGTTCATGATGCGCAACCTCTGTATTACCCCCGTCATTCACAGCTAGAACTTTTGTCATTTCTTTTCTATTCAATTCGAAGAAAATCTCAAGAATTAATCTCAATTCAATTTACTAAAAAATCCCATAATTTTAAAGGGGGGGGGGCTATAAGCAGGAGCAGGAGGGTTAAATTGGCCGTCTTCAGTTGTCTATAATGCACTGTAAAAGCACTGGGTCATGTTTAATTCCGCACTAAATAGTCGTACAAGTGTGAATGATTTTGTCGTATACTGTAAGATGGGAGAGGCCCATATCGGCGACCGCGTGTAACTTTGTCTTGCCTACCTAGCTGCTGCCTATAGAGTCCCTTTAAAAAATGCTCGAATATATTTTGTAATTTGCCTCAATTCCGCTCTAACTATTTAAGTATCACGTTTTTTTTAGATGTGGAAGCCATTTCGCTTACGGAGAAAAATGGCCCAATCACGTTGAAAGACTATGTGTCACCAAGCCAAGCTCTCCTAGGATTCGACCTCGTAATTAGGAACGCAGAACCTGATACAATTCCAGCAGCTGGGGCCACTCCCAACTTCGGTGCCAAGTGCTCCATGCAGAATGCAACGGGCGTCAAGATTGGAACACCTGATGAAGAAACAGTAACAATTACGGCTAACGCTAACTCTCAGCTTACTGGCGGTGTTCCGAATGGTCCCTCCATCACATTGACGGGGACAGTGACTCTTGGTGTGTTGCCACCTGCAGATTGTACGAGTGTAACTAGAGTTTGCTGCACTGTTTTCGCTCCTTCGGCAACACCGAACTATGAGGAGAGTGACTCGACAAACAACGAAGCATGTTTAACGACTACTTCTGTGCCTCCTCTGCATACGAATTGCAAGCCAGGTAAGTCAAGACGTCAGCAGCCCTTATACATAAGCGTTGGATGCGCTTGTGCATGTGCATTGGATTTAGGCGGGGGTGGATGGGTACTGGTACCGCGCCCATTCCGATACATGGATGGTCTCCATGAATGGTAACTCTTCCATATCTCGATTGTGTATGCACAAACGAATATTTCTTTTTTTCGTCATTGTCAACTCGTCAAAACGTTACGAAATTTCTTCCATTTCTTAACTCAAAAAATATGTTTGGCGATTTCAATTTTGTGGTTTGCAGATCCTTTTCTGTTGATATGAAAGTAACTCTTTCAGATATATGTGGTTTGCACTCCATGACAGAAAAAACCTCAATGCCTATTTATACTATGCGTCTTTGACGTACATTTACATGAACATGTATGTCCAGGACTTATCCGTTTTTCGCATACGTCCTTGACGTAAGGGTGAATCTGTTTACACAGTGAGTTTCGTTCGCACGTCCACACGTGGTGTACCAGGAAGTGATTCATTCGGGACAGATTGCCATGGGGAGAACACGCACACGAGTGCTTTAGAAATTTGCCACATTATCTCTACTTTTGGCCGGAATTTTTAAAAAGTGATTTGCAAAACAGACCACCTTGGATGAGAAGTCGGATCGCCAAGAGAGACACACATGCATAGTGTAAATATACCTTAAAATGGCTTGCGGAATTCGCCAGTAGGCTGTTCGCTCGTCGTTCAAGGTGAAGCGTCTAGTCCAAATTGGGGACATATCAGATTTAGCAGGGGTTTTTTAATAGCTCTCTGTATTTACATTAGTATAAACTACGGCAATGGATTGACGACTTCAGGCCATGACGTCATCTTCACCGGACAACGAACTCATCCCAAGCACTACCCAAGCAACATCTTGTTTATTGTTATAACGCCAGTATTTGATTAACTGCCGGTACAATATTAACTTATTTACCTAACATTGAACATCCGTGGTACGGCTAACTAGGTAAAGTTAGATTTCTTTGTCACGGTTTCCATAACTTTGACTGGCATTATGCAGCAACAGATATATTCATTTCTATATACTTGTGGCTCAAAGAAAACCACTGTATACGACCAACGTAGGCCTAAAAGAGCTATGCCCAGAAAATATACCTGTTTGCTTACTCGTTGAAAAACTTATTTATTCACTTTAGTTACACCGTGTGGTGTAAATCCAAGAAATGAAATACCTTTCTTTGATGATGATATGTTTAGATACTCTACGGGATTTTGGCATGCAAGTCCAGATGACTAAATTCGGCGTTGGACATTTTCGAGATGACCGAACTGCTGACAGTGCATGAAGCAGTGTAGGTACATGGACATGTGCTTGTAGTACATTGACGAAGCTACTCATTTTTTCCTAAAAGGTTCATCAGCTTGGATTTTGATGTAAAGACTTTAGAGTCTTTTTGTCACAAGCAAGGTGGAAGTTACCTTATGTACAATGGATCTTGTAAGTACTACTATCTATATGGCCGACAGAGGTCGTTTGATCACGAAACCTTCCTATTCTTCTTTCCAGTCTTCAAGGCTGGAACTGGAATGGATGTTCCTGCTGGCAAAACTCTCGAAGTTGAAGAGAATACCCCAGTTAATGATGTTGTGTTCACACTGGAAGGAACTGACCCCACTGATAATCCCGTAACGCCTCCCAAAGAAATATTAACATACGAAAAAGTTTCCGGTGATGGGGATGGTTACTTTTCCTTAGACCAAGGTAAGTATATATATACATGTATACCGAATGTCCCAAGGCGGGGCGGCTTTTTGTGACAGGTTTTCTCGGATAAAGTTTGGGCCTAAGTAGGGAAAAGGTTCTTGAAGCTCACATAAATGGTGACCTTAAAAGTTAGTGTTAACCTTTTGAGAACCGAATATTAAAAAAAAAAGATTGATGTTCTTTTAAGTTAGATATTCCGTTAGTGCTGGGATGTACAAATTAATACCCCCCCCCCCCCCCCCCCCCCCCCAGTTAATAGTAATGATAGGCGGAATTAATAGTATTTATTACATACATGGAGGTACACTCTTAAAAATAAAGGTTTTGGAGCTTTTGAAAACCTTTGAAGTTTTATGGCCAAAAACAAATTTGCAGTCCTTAGAGGTTTTCCAACAAAAGGAAAACCCTTGAAGGGTTTTCAGAATTCAAAAACCTTACATGATCGCGCAGGCACTTACCTAAGTCAGTCAGTGCGCTCCCGGTTTTGACAAACATTTTCACGCCCCGCCCTAATTAGGCCTATATCTCGTGAAAAATCAATGTAGCAAAAATTCATGTGTATTTTTGTAGCATTTTTGTCCTTTCGTGCCAAAAAATTGTGTACAAGTAAAACAAACTAGAAATATAAGAAAAGTGACAAATCTATGGCATGGAAGATATTTCTGCTCTAACTGAAACCGCTACATCTTTGCGCCATTTGATTTTTTCGATTGGCAAAACTTTCTGAAATTTGGCTCGGATTGCAAATTTCTTTCGTTTTTTTTTCAGTCAGAATATTTTTTGGCCGATTTCAATATTTGCGAAAAGATTGTGCGTAATAGCGCCGGCGCAACGTTAACAGTATAAATATATATACAGTATATATACTGTATATGGAACTTCAACACAGAAATGCTTGTTTTGATGAATGACGGGGTATCGTGTTCTATTTTTACAGCAACTGGGGAAGTGAAGGTTGCGCAGGCTCTCGACTTCGAAAAAATACCGACGACATCATTCACAATTGTGTATGCTGTGAAAGACCAGGATGGAGCGAATGGAGCATCATCGACTGGTACTCTAAAAATAAACCTGATCAACATCAATGAGAAGCCGACGATCGCGGCTGCTGAAAAGCCAGATCCTACAACAATAACGAGCAAAGGCGTTAGTGGAGATTCCAGGGGACTGTTACACATCGGTGTCCCCGAATCTTACTCTGGCAGCATTTTCGAAATAACGTTCACAGACGAAGATACCGCTGATACCCCTTCGATTGCATCCTTCACGATGAACCTTACCCTACCAGTAGGAGACACAAATCCTTTTCTAATAAAGAACGGCACTCTGGGGAAACGTAAATTTTCCAAAGCTTTTTAACAAAACTGGAATATGCATATTATCAAGAATTAAGAGTTCAAAAGGCCATAAAACGGGTATTTTTCAAAGGGGATAACAACTTTACCCGAGGTCATTATATGGTTTTATCATTCATATTGATTCTTTCACTGTGAACATGGTCAGATAACCAAGACGAAATAAATGAGACCATGTAACTTTGAGGAACTGCGAATTATTTAGTTAAAGGAGGGTATACAATATTCGTCAAAGTGTGAAAACATTCGTCTTATTATCATAATTGCCAGGGTAGTCTGATTCTTAGAGAGATAAGAGATTTGGAACCTCGCTTTTAAAATACAATTCTTTAATAAGTACTACCAAGTATTTGGAACACATATTTTTAAAACAAAAAATCAAGTGAGAACCAGTCGGATACATAGGCGCCGGCTGATACTGTAAATGCCCCCTATTGTCAGAATTTGGAACCTAGTGCTATTGTATCGCCTCCACATTCTTAGTCTAGTCTTAATCAATTCTTGATGATATGCCTATGAACAGTCTAGCTAACATTTGAATATCATCAACTTCTTCATACGGTAACATTTAGAACTCGTGCATTTTTATTGCTGCTTTATGTTCTTTGATTAGCCAACAAAAAGTCTGACACGTATGCTGAAAATAACTTTGATGTTGGTGCATTGGTTTGTGAGATATCGTACGAAGTAGGTGATAATATCAATATGGGCAGTATGCCTTCATCCCTGTATTTTAAACAAGGATCCTTTTGCAAGTTCTCATCAATTCATTCGACTATGCAATGGAAATACCATGGCGTCTAGCTCTGGCGACTTACTTGACTTTAACCATGTAACCCCAAGTGGAGAATAGGTCGCCCACAAGATTTCTCCACTTTCTCCTCGTGCATCTTACATCACTGGGATTGATAGGTCCTCCTCACATGTTTAAAAAAAGCGATATATACATGTCGCAAAATCTTACCGATTGCCAGAGCAAATTGTTAGGTGTTCATCGATAAAATCAAAACGAATGGGCAGGACTATTTTCAAAAAGACGCAGCGACATCTAGGGGCAACTCATAAGTCTACACTTGCCTTACTGTTTACGGGTAATCCCTCAAAAACTGTGAATTAATGGTTACTGTGTCATTAATTTCGACATAATCCTTCTTTGACAGGATCTACAGAGTGTAGTTTAAGTGTGTGTGATACAAGTAATACACCTTTTTCTTTACATGTATGTCACTATATGCGACAACTGATTTCGACATTCGTTTCAGATATACTGGAAATAGACTCCAACCTCGTCCGCAAAGACGTTGTCACCACATACAAAGTTCAAATCGAGGCCTGCGATAATGGCCCGCCAGAGCCACCGGCCAGGGGGACAAATAACAAAACGTTGTGCAGCAATACTATTGAAATAACAGTGGACATAATCCCCGTCGATGACCCTCCGGCATGGACACAACCCATTATCCCTGTGACGATCAAGGAGGATGTCACTGCGGAAAACCTAAATGTGATCACCGTGACCGCCGTTGATAATGACACCAATGCTCTCAGCTTTAGGTGCCAGTGCAACCCTGTCGAGAATATCTTCTCTTGCCTGCCTGTTACACCACCTGCAAGTAGGTAACATTAATTCTGCTGTAAGGTAAGGTGGTACAATGAAAGCTCCGCTACGATGCAGTGTGCATTGATGTGTAACACCAGCTCTTTTCAGCACGCCAGGAGCTATACATGTAATTGCACCATCCACGGCAATAACTGTACCACTCTACTTCATGCACATATAATGTAAAATGTAAATTACATGTACAATACTATTAATGTTAGGTCAAAAATATATATTTCGTTGGGAATTGGCAAGCCGCTCGCCGAGCAGGCATAATATTTTGCCCTGTTTGGAGAGCCCCTTACCGAACAGCACTGAAAAACAACCCAGTTTGGCTTGCAAGCCCGGCTTGCCAAACAGGTTAAAAAATTCTACTCTGTCTGTTTTGTGAACCGGAGATTGTACAACACGTTAGCCAATCGGAGAGCAGTGACGACATATTTGAATTAATATGCGCATAATTAACAATGGCTGATTTTTCGCTCTCGATTCATTTTCTTTAACTAAACTCGTGTTCTTGTCAAAAATCGATGGAGAGGAATATACACGAGCATGTGATCAACTGTAGCGTAATAAATGCATTGAGTACATTGCTAAGGTCCTTCGCTATAACTCCAGTAGTGTTGTTGTCCTCTTCGCCATTGAATGACAATGAGCTCTTCGACAACTATAAGAATATTAATGAGTTCAGCTGTCCATTCAGGGCAAAAAAAGTTTGGTAAGCCAGGCTCGCCAAATACATGTAGTCACTTCCTATATATTTCGGTTAACATAATTCAATTGCAGATGGCAAGGAGCTGACCATTACACACAAGAAAGACCCTGGCTTCGACTACGAGACAACCAAAACCTACACGTGCTACATCTTTGTAATGGACAGTCATAATCTGGCGGTGATGGATAAGGTTATCATAAATATAGAAGATGTGAATGAGGCCCCGACAATGAAGCTTCCGCCAACAAATGAGATCAAAGTTCCGGAGCTTCATTGTTATGGCTGCCATCTGTATGATGTAAGTGTAATACGCCGACCATGGAGGGATTCCTTTATGGCGCGTTGTCTCCAGATCTAGATGTTAAGCAACGTTGGGCGCGGACATCAATTGGATGGGTGACCGGCATATGCTGCATTGAATAATTTTACTGGTTTTGCAGTAAATATCAATAGCGTTTGAACATTATCTGAAGCACAAAATGAATTCCTAATTGAAAACAACTTTGGATGTGACTCTTTGTGGTAATGCAAAAAGTAAATAGAAAGTAAGGCCTAGTGGTTGGTAGAAGAAAAGCAACGTCGAGAAAGCATTCAGTGGTATTATTCAGAGTGATTTTTTTTTTCTTATAATGTCTAGTCTCGACAAAGACATTGATATTTCATGCATTTCAATGTCACTCTCTCTATGATGTAGGTGGAACTGTAAGGGTTATTGCTTTTGTCTCCCGAAGAGTTAATTCAAATATATCCTTTATGATTTTCAGTACAAGTGCACAGACCCAGATGGAGGCCAAAAAACTACATCTACGTTCAAAGTTTACGACACACCATTCGACCTGCAGGCCAAGTCCAAGTTTCAACTTGACTCATTGGGTAAATATATACATAGTAAAGTGTCTAGAACTGTTGTATATCGACGATTTTTTTTTTGGCAACTATGTTGTGCGCAAGAACATAATTTGAATGCGACCATACATGCAGGCAAAAACTTGGATCCATTATTTTGGTCGTAGTGATATGAAATATGCCCCTGGAGATAAATGAGTAGGTCTTTGCATGTTAGTCTGGTGTCCTTGAAATTGTTCACATTTATGAATGCGAATTTACTCCCGCCTTAGGGTTTTACCGGGCCGTCTAAACTCCTCACTTTTTTATAGCGTTTCGCGACAGATTTTTTCAATTGATTACAAAGATGACCTTATCAAGTTAGTAAAATATATAAAAAAAACATCCCGGCTCATTGATGTTTCAAGCATTTGGAAAATAGAAAATTGTTCTCGTGCGTAGCGCCTATAATCATAAAATTGCTTGGAAACTTGGAATGCTCAACAAAAGAACAGAAAAAGAAAAGGTGTTTTTCTCCTTTGCATTCATACATGAACATGTATTTCCAGATCGGCTTCTCCTCAACTTTGACAACAACATCATACGCGAGAACTTAAACAAATACTTGACGCAATTCAAATGCTGTGATGATGGTTCCCCTCAGAAGTGCGTTTCCCAGAATATAACATTGGTGGTGGAGGCCTTTAACCGAGCACCGACATTTAAACCAAATACCACTGGAATTACCATATATGAGATTAAGACAGTAAGGTTTTTTTACCATATGAGTGTTCAGTGGGCAGCTAGTGCTAGTTTTAAAATGGTATATCTTATATATACAGTCTCTTTCCCAGTTGACTCGGTAAAACTGCTTTTGAAATATCATATTAAAAATTGGGACCAGCAGAAATGCTTTTTCATCAGCAACATGGGCAACTGCTCAAACCCTAAGAACCGCAGCGGTTTGCCGCCAGAATTTGTTATTTCTGCATATAGAATTTTGCCGCAACGGCAAACTGAGCTGTTTCCCACTTTAATTTACATGTAGTCAGTTTATTGATATAATAGCTCCAGCGACAATGCCAATAACGTTGCGTCGTGGTAGCGGGGTGAATTAAAATTCGATCTCGTTGTCCGTCGGCTTGTGTTCGCAAAAATGGCTTTATATGCGTCTCGGGTGCACTTTGAAAGCGGGAAGACGTTTCCCTCGTGCGAGAAATAACGAATGATGCGTTTTTCCTTAAATCTAAGAGGTGAAACGAAATACGGAAAACGTCGAAAAATAGGTTTACGAATGATTCGGAAACAGGTTTTTGTACATGCCGCAAACTTATTCCCCTAATTCGGCTACTATCGTTTGTAGATCTACATGTATGTAGGCCTAGATAATGCAACGAGTAAGCATCAATCATATAAAGAGAAAGGGAGGACGCTAGCAAGTACACGGTTAGGGTTCGTTGTCCCTGTTGATTTTCTCATATAATCATCGGTACCCATATATAAAAGTAAAACTTTGTCAAAGCTGTTCTTGCTACGGTAGACCTATATGTAAAACATGTACATGTAGCAAAACCCTTAATTGTGAGAGTAAAGCAAATCACATTTACTTTAGAAATCAACCGTATCGTCTAAATTGAACTTAGCTGGGAAGTTCAAAGACCCAGAAGGTGACGGACCTACTTGTGGCATTGTCAACTCAAGATATAGTAATTACTTCTCTATGGCCGGAAACACGTTACGATTAGAGGGACCGATCAGCTACGACGATTACAACCCACCTCATCATTTCTATATCTGTAAGTACAAGCGCACGTAAAGGCTTGATTGAAAGCCCGCAGATTCTACCTCTTTCGGCTATAGCGGTTATTTTAAGTAATCACTGGCAAGTTGTTTGGAGGTGGAAGTTCAACTCCAACGAACCCGCACTGGGTATTGGTCATAATCTAAAAAAAAGCAGGGGCAAATCGAAGTTTTGTTCTAGCGGCGATAGCAGCTGGAAAATTTTCTGGTGAAATAAGGCCTTGGGCCCGTCTCTCAGATTGTCTTCACTTACTCTTTATGATTCTTGTGGTTTCGAGCACTTTCTGTATTCGCCACTTTCCTCAAGCAGCAATTCGGGACTTCTTGACAGACCAATCAGAAGAAAGCTATCATGCTTGTTCAGCACAGACAGCACAGCCATGATCACATACGGGTTTTGTTTGGTCAAAACTTGTCAACTGACAGGAAGTCCTACCGTATTTCTGCTTGAGGAAAGTGGCAAATGAGGCTATGACATTCACTTTTAAAGCAACCAATGGAATCGCCCTACTTTAATTCTGTTTGATTGACATATCAAGTCTCTGGTCTTTCGGCAGTCCGCACACCCATATCTTCTTACTCGGGCGTCTTCAGGATTTCTTTCTACTGTGTGTGCCGGCCCTGCAGATTGTAGTTTCCTGGGGTACCCTTTCTCTTTCGACCATGTGATTGCAAAGTTTATCTCCGACTTACTTTGCAGCCATTAGTTGCTCAGATAATGGTGCCTTGACCCGCACAGACGCCCCGAACGTACCAGCACTGAGTACAGAAATGTTGGTTGAGGTCAATGTTCTTGGACTTGATGACAATACCCCAGTCTTTGCTCCAACATCCTACATCGCCACTCTGTTCGAGGATGCATTTAGCACGCAGTCAGTGGTTACAGTCACGGCGACGGATAGGGATCTCGGCGTACATGGTCAGATGATTTACCAATTAGATCCAAACGACCCCAACAAGGTCCTAGCAAATGAGCTGTTTTCGATTGTGCAACTTGACAACAACGAGGCAGAAATCAGGTGTAGAGGTGGCCTTGATGTCGAAAAATATTCATCGGTCATATTTGAGGTAGGTGAACAAAAGTATGGGCCACAATGATACCATCACTTTGAAAATAAAACTGACAAAGTGTGCCGACCGCATAGCGTTTATCAAGTTAATCGTTTTCATCTTAATGAGGTACGCCGTTCGTGATTATACAAGTGGTCCAGAAAATAGAAATGCAGTTATACGCAATGCTTTTATTTCCTACGAATTTGCTAAAAAAATTGGTATTTATATATAATAATACTTGTATGTCCGTCTACACAACGGAAATGCTGAAAAAAAAGTTTTAAGTACGTATTAACGTAATTGGAAATTCTTCAAATTCAATTTCAAATTTCAAATCATATGTATCGTGTGCTAGCTACATCAGGTATTAGAGTGAAGCAATTTGTGTATCGTAAAGGCATGGCCGTCAATAGGTCTCGGAGATTAGAGCGCGACTGACAGAATCCTTCGTTCCCAGGAAATTCCATCCCAGGTCGTGAAACTTCTACACCGGTTGATGTATGCCTCCTGCGCCCGAAACCGACACTCCTCCACGATCTAGTGCTGCCTTCCGGCGTCCCGAGCCAAGATAACAATGCATAAATCATAGGAGTCTTCCTTTATTTTAGGTGAATGCTGTCTCACCAGGCCCTAAATCGACCACGGACACGAGCAAGCAAACGGGAACAGCAACAGTGACAGTGTACATTAGGAACGTGAACGACTTGCGACCTCAGTGGGTGACCCCTGACTATATCAACCTGGAAATATCAACCACCGCAAAGGTGGACAAACTTATGACAACAGTCAGCTGCACCGATGCCGATATCCGTAAGTTCGCCACTTCTGCATCCATTGCCCTCACGGCACATGACAACCATCTGCTAGACCTGATAAAGAGTCCCTGTGATATTAGCCAATGAAGAGTCGGCCTCAGTTGTGCTTCTTCAGACTCGCACAGTGACGACATTTTACAAATTTCAGGCGTTTTAAGGTACGACATCAGCGCTTCTATAGTGTCAAAATTGGTGCTTCTTACTAGCGCCGTCTTCCGAGTTCAAAAATGGCAGGGCCAGCTGGAGGATGGGCAGGGGAGGTAAAGGCCTTCAAGGGCACCAAAATATGTTTTTCATGCAGATTTTACGAGTTCCCAATAGTTATTTTCATGCGATCTCGTCGTCCGGCCAAAAAAATCCCTCTCACATGAAACGAGCCTAAGATAAACTTGAAGAAAGTGGCGATTGTTAGCAATTTTGGCCACATTTGTTAACACTTGGTGCGTTCTTATCTTAGTCTACAACAACGTCAACTACGACCAGATCAGCATATTGTTTGGGGGTAGCGACTACTTTAAGACGGACGTCTACAGCGGGCAGGTCCGATCAAACTATACACCTTATGAAGAGGACGATCGATACTTTGTGAGGGTGGTTTGCAAGGACACCGACCCGAAGGAGGATTTCTCAGGGTAAGGATAACAAGCGATAACCCTTGAAGTCATAGTGGTTCGAATGAAGGAGGAAAAGCTTCGTCTTTTACGCCTCCCACTTACCCTTATGTCTTGGCCCTTACTTTTTCCAAATAGAGTAGAATTGAGTAAACGTCTAATAAACAATGAATACTTGTGAGTCAGTACCCGTTATGTGCATTTATCACAAAAATGTGTAAGAGAAGAGAACGTAGACCTATTGCATTTTGTCTGGCAACAATTCGATTCCCCACATCAGCTCCTTCCACGTTTTACTTCCAGCATTGCCATAGTCCGTATAGACACGTACGTAAACTGGAAGCACGTGAGTAACTGGACCCTATGCAAGCCCATGGCGGACTACAATGCCTCAGACCAGGAAGCTTTTCTTGCATCGGTGGCCACTTTATGTCCGCCGTGTATCCCGAAGATACACGATGTCTCAGAAAAGTAAGTATGATGGCTCAGCGACCCCCGCTCAGCGCCCGTAGTTTCGGTAAAAAGACCTGCCTGTTCACTGCCAGTGATGATTGTAGGCTACATTTTTGTACGTCAGGTACCTTGGCTTTTTCCCGTCCCCAGTATGCGACCAGGGAAGCACAATGCTTCGAATATGCGTAATGTTTTACACCACCTTTTATGAAGACATAAGGAATTTTGCACCAATCATATTTATGTATCATATATTCCTCTGTGAAAATGTTATGTCTTGGCCCTATCTTTCCAGAACAAAGGGTTTTAAGATTTTCCGAGAAAGAAATTCTGTGTGTCAATATGTACAGAGGAATTTTGCAAATAAGTGTCATGAATTCCATTCAAGATTTGATGAAATTATTAAGAAAACTTGTACATGTACTCTGTCTTTCATACGCGTGAGGGTTGTGAAACGTGCATAATAAGTATTTTGTTTCTAGGGATGGGAAGGCTGTATTCCAGCTGTACTTTATCAAAGATAACACGACCTATGCCAAGAATGCGCGGGAATATAACAAAGTGTTCCTCGAGACAGATGACATCTTGAAGAGATACTACGACGAAACGTCGCACGGGCCGAAGCAATCTGTCAAAGACGACCCAGTGTTCGGGGGCTGCCTCCTAAACATCACCAGGTTCGCCTACGAGCCAAAGGACAACTGGTTTCTGGACACCATTGGAGGGAACTTCATGCTTGGCTTTTTGATGTCATTAGGGTTCGCCCTACTGGTTACTGCTGTGATTTGCTGTGCCAGGAAGGCAGCACCCGGGAGAGTGAGGTAAGTATGTGAAGGTCACTTCGAGAGGAAGATCGCTGACGAATGTTGGAGCTGGACGCTCTCAGTAGTTTTTTGATGAAGCCCAGTTGACATCATCTTGATGTAACAATATTTCATTTTGACTAAGTTGATTTTTTCTCTGTATTGTCCCTTTCGCTCGTCAGTATTTTAACACTTGCAGAGTACCTGTAACACCTAAAGGAAGCCGCCCAGTCGCTCCAAAGAAGGTACCGGACAAACCGGTACAACCGAAACCAACCACTCCAGCCCCGAAGAAGCAAAAGCGACCACCAACACCAGAGAGCGAGTCAGACGGTAGGTCAAGTTCATTGGTGTGGGAAAGGGGTGTCCACAAAACGAAGATTGAGGATTGAGGATTGAAGAAAATAACAACCACTGAGTATATAACTAAAAACGAAGATTGAAGGAACTAAAGAATGAAGATATCTGATAAGCAAATGTTTAATCTTCAAATTCTCAATTTCAATCAGCAGATTGTACGCGCAAATATTTTTGCCAAGCACCCACACTTGCACCTTGAATTAATACAGGATGTTAGTTAACAGTTGAACACCTCGTTGGAAAATGTCAATTAAATATTAATTACAAATTATTTTCAAAAGAGTTAAGCCGATATGGAAAAATCGGCCAATTGTGTTTGCACCCCCATCGTAAAGGAAAATGTAACTGGATTTTTTATCTGTCTTCAGGAATTACATTCCAGTGTAATTTCTAAAATAAGGACAATTCAATTTTACTATCCTGCTATTAATCAGCTTCACAAAGCAGGTTGCCACTCTTGGCATGTACAAATTTGTGACTCAAAATGGCTTTGTTCAGAATTGACACCTCCTTAATACAGGCGTATTGCGTCCTAACGGATTCGATGATTTAGATTTGCGAGATTGGTTCCAGCAAAATTGAACAAGCTATTTGTCGTATCTGCTGCCGGTTTTTGAAAGCATCTTCTAATTAAAATTTAATAAACAGTTCTCAACGTCCAACTGTTAATCAACAGCCTGAATAAAATGAAGATTTTACGATCTATAAAACGAAGAAACCTGCAAAATTATTTGAGGAAGTCCGGTATAAATTTAGAAATTTTGGCAAAGTGTAGCCAACAAATTGTTGGTTTTTACTAATTTCGGTTAGGGTCATTTTCATGCTGAAGGTCAGTTTTGTGGTCATACGAATGTTAAAGCAAATTTATGTCTGGTCAAATACAAGTATTGATATCTTCATTTTATAGATCTTTTTAACTTCAATCGTCGTTTTGTAGCCTTCTCTTTTTTGGTTTTCCTCATTTGAAATATTCTTCAATCTTGAATCTTCGTTTTATAGACAATCTGAGGGGAAGAGCGGTGTTGGTGCCCCCTGTTGATCCCTTTGATCCAGCCAAGATACAGAAAGCCAGAGAACAACTCGTGTCTTCAATCATAAAGAGGGACCTCGATGACCTTGAGAAATCCATCAACACTGTTCATAACAAAGGATTTGCGCACCATCTCGCACCAGAGCTGATCGAAGCAGATAAGGTTGTTGTACAGCTGAAGAGGTTGAGACAGATCAGGGGAAGAATATTGGACTTGAAGCAATCAACAGTTGCTGAAATTAGAAGCTACCAGAAGCCACCAGTGCCTGTTCATACCGTCATGACCGCGACCTTCTTGTTACTTGGACACAAGGAGGCAGAGACGAAAGTCTGGAAGACTGTCCAGGCTCTTGTTGGCAAGACTGGTAAAGAGAGCTTAAAGAGGCGTTGTATAGAACTGGATGCTGCCAAAATGGACCCCAATGCTGCGAAAAGGGCGAAGTCTCTGTATGGCCAGTTGGACCTGGAAGAGGTCAAACTTATATCTGCTGGAGCTGCAACTTTCCATCTCTGGGGAGAAACTATGATTGAAGAACAAGAAGCCATTGCAAAGTCTAAGAAGTAACGATTTGTGGAAATAAAGTAAACAGTTTATTAAGACCGCAGTATATAGCAATGCCAACTGCCTGTATTACTAATACTGTAGCCTGACGAAATGTAACTAACCATTGTATGCCTTATTATGTTTCTTACTTCAGGAATAATACTTACATTTAAGGGAGTTAGTTTAGAAACTTTCTGTTTCTGCAACATCTTGCACAATGATCACATACACCGTCCCTTGAGAATGAAAATATCAAAAGTGACATTCAGCATTCTTTTCAAGACCCATCACAGTTTTTCCATTGGAACTCCCGATTGCTCAGAACTAGGCAACATGTGATTGGATACATGATGAAAAATATGACATTATATACACTCGGGAAAAATTGGTAAAAATATGCACCTGGTATATCACTTGAATCAAGGACTTGCTTGTATGTATAGCCCGGTTGTAGCTTTGCTGACCCATGCACCATATGCTAGCGTACTATTAGATACTCTACTGCACGTCTCGGCTCTTAAAGTCTATTCATAAGTGATTTGTCCACATCGTTTGGGGCTCTGGAGTGTGAACTACTGGTCGGATTTTTTTTAAAGTTTGGTTTTTGATCTGATTTGTGACCAAAGAGAAGTGTTTTATTTCCGTAACCAATGAAGTCTTGGATTTGAATGAAATGTCGATCGTTTTTAATACTTCGCTGACAATCCTAAACACTAAAATCATCTTTGGAAGCAGATCACAGATCAATAAATACAAACTTCAAAGGAATTCAAACGGTAGTTGGGGCGCCAGAGCCTGAAACGATGCGGACAGAACATTTATAAATGGATCGTCTTTGTGTACAGTAGGCCTACCCTATGGGTGTATGCAGCCTGCACTAATGTAAACATACAATGTACATATTGCAAGATGCAAACACTGTATGCTCATCACTTCTGTGAATTATTTCAAAGTCGGCCGTTGGATAGTATAAAACGTACATAGTAACTGAAATCTCGGAGTAACTGTGCGCCGGGCATATAACTGTTCGAGGTCGCCTCAAGAAACTGGGTGTCAAAATCTCTCTGGCAGTGGGGCCGCGTACGTGTGACAACCCATCGAGCCCTGTCTACACGGGTCAACATTTTCCTTTCAACAAGGTTCAACAAGGAGTTGACGCTTGTTGATATGTGAAAGTGTTGACCAGTGTGGACTGCGAGATCCACAACCGACCAACAGCCTTCAACTTGTTGAAACTTGTTGACCAAAGTATGTGCATGTTGAGTTGAGCTTGTTGAATGAGGTATAAACCAATCAGAATGCAGGATCGTCCCATGTGATTTACCTGGAATCATGTGATTGAACAAAACGGTAGCCATCACTCATGCGACCTTTCAGTGGGGAAAATGAAGATGTTGAAAAGTCAATTCAGTTGTAGGATGCCTATTCATGTTATTATGATACCACTTCCAAACATTCAGTATAAGGACAGGGGGAATTAGCCGTGGAAAATAAGCTTTAAAAATTTCGAAGGAAGTTTTTGAAGCTTAGCTTGTCTACTGCTCTCAATTCTTTTTTGCTGTTGTCTTTTTAGGACCCATGACCGCACCCACAACTTTCTTTTCTTTTCTTTGTTCCTCTGCTTACGCCGTGAAGCAATAATTGCGAGTATTGGTGCAGAAGCACCAAGAACACACGAACGGCGGACTCTTTTGATTCACGTCTCATCATCATCATCATCATCATAATCATCATCATCAACATCGTTAAAGCATCATAATCCGTTTGCCTTGTGAAAATAATTAATAAATTGTTGGCATCTGCTACTTTCAGAAGAATCGGACACGGAGCCTTCCCGTGAACCGACGCCCAAACCGATACGAAAGAAATTTGACAAGTTCGTTTAAATCCCGGTTAAGAATCCCGTCTCTGTTCGACACCAAGATTGGAACATGCCAACGATATCCAACTTAAAAGATCGAGAAATGGTTCTTGGAATAGCTGAACATCGGCTGGAATCCGATTGTGAACGAGACATTGCACTGACGAAGTCAATGCATAATATGCATTGGTCAATGTAAAGGACAGCGTCTCAGATTATCATGTGGTTTAAGTCTCGGCCTAAAGAGGGACTGGATTCTAAATGAAAACCACACATAACCTAAATAACCCAAGACCCTCTTCTGTACATATATGTTTTTGGGGAAAAGGGTTCAGAAAATATTGCTATTCGTGTATATCAAAAGCTACTTTTATAAGTTATTTCAATCCATGCTACCATACATGATAATAGTATTTCTGCACTGTAGTAAGTTAGACATAGTTATTTATTTGTGAAATTATTGTTTTTTGGTCGGGGGGGGGGGGGGGGGGAAAAAAACATCATTTCCAATTTCGCAGTAGATGTATTTATGATGTGTTTACCGAATCTTGCTGGTTGAATGAGACATTTGCCCCCTTTCACTGACTCGTAGTCGTGAAAAGTGGCAATTGCCTCCATTAAAACCGTGGCCAGGAAAAGGGGTATTTGGCTCCATTCACGGTGTTTGCTCCATGCTGAATCGTGGTCGGGAAAAGAGGCATTTGCCCCCTTTTACTGAATTATGGCCGGGGAAAGAGGCATCTGCTCATTCCCCTCTTGCTATGGTAGCCGCATCTGATGATGTATGCGTTGGATGTGGGGAACTCCTCGTCTGAAGGATCTAAGATAATAATACTTTATTCATGTCTTTGATGTTTGCACGGTGCCTTTATTCTGCAGCACCAGCTCAAATTGTGTTCAATTCGATTACATGTATATAGTCTAGATCTACAGAAATATACTTGCAGCAATACCAGGGTCTTGCTTCTTTCTGCTTTATTTTATGCATGGGAAGACATTTTCCGATGAAATAACGAAGAAAGAATCAAGACCCTGGTATCATTTTTTTACTCCAACCTGGGTTGAAACTGGCTCAAGCTTTGTTCAGGTAACCCTATTAATCCTCGTAAGACTCGCACATTTCCCCAGTAGAAATTAATGACACTTGGATACCACAGTATGTATGAGAAAGCGAATATGCCTCTCTACACGAACAAAATGTTTATCAATGTTGCAATTGATGGATTGGCCGAGATGCTTGAAAATGCTCGAATTTACAACGAACGTGTGTCTATACCCGATGGAGTGGCAATATCATTGGCAAAGTACTTAATGTGTACTAAGTATCTCCAGCAACACATTCCAAATCCTATTGTTTTCCTAGGAGTTGTGTTAAAAAAACTTCGTATGATGTCCGAAAACATCTGTTTAAGCGGGATGGTGATTTAATTTGCTCTTCAAATTCTTAAATTTCTGTTACCTTTTTACTCTCTGCTCCCTATACATGTATAGACCAGCAGTCTGCGACCCTCTTGTGGTTATCATGGTCATTTAACAACCATTCCAATTGATTACATTCTACAAATATCTGCAATTGTAAGATTTGCATTTTGGGAGGGGATTTGATGACTTTCTTAACTTTTAAAAACCTTGGTTTTTTTACATGATATCTGTGTCTGTTATTTGTTGATGTATATTTGTATATTTGGAAATTATGTAATAAATTGTATGACATTGTATTATTTTCATGGATTTTTCTTTTAGGTCTCTCGACACTGAAAAAACGTTGAAAGAATGTTGATATAATGTTTCACCCAATGGAATCGCATGGTTCTGCCTTTTCCATGCATGTTCCCTTCTTTTCAATCATCGAGCAGATCGAAAGTGGAGCATTTGTGACTCAGATTGTATGCAGCACAGTCCAGGATCGATAAGACCATGACGATCCCTAAATCCACCTTTTGCTGAAGACCTTTGCCTGAACGTCACGTTTTCAAAAACAACAGATCCGCAGTCGGAACCATTGTTATTGGTGACTAATAGCTGCGAGAGTGACTACTTTTGAAACATATTCAATAATCACATCATCATTCCACAAGTTTAGAATATTCAAATATATTCTGTGCTTGTACTGCCTTCTCAACATATAGGTATATCACAGTACTTGTCCCCGTACTCCGTATAGCACCATGGCCCTCTCGGGTGTTGGTAGTATGTGTCTGGATGTCTACAGTAGTTCGACGCCTCGGTCACCGTGCCGTCGGGAAAGTCTGAATGCCGCCAGAACAGGGAATCTTTCCAGGGGAGACACAACAGGCCGGTCGAGGACCTGTTCTCACGGCCGCTGTACGATAACCCATTCGTTGTGCTCTTACATTCGACAGTAGGTGGCGTTACTAGAAGGGCAACAAAGAAGAAGATTGACACTAACCTGTACAAACAAAGTGCGCGGTAACTCTTATTTGTATTTCGTGTGCTGGTCCCAGCTGTTACTGTGAGGTCGAAGGAATACTAGAAAGAATTCGACATGGTTGACTTAAGGTTTGCAAGATTCATTATTCAATTCAGCTGACCATTAAAAGAGATATGACACTTACCGTCCTGATCGAAGCATGTGTCCAATTTCAAGCCCCTGAACCACGGCGCCTGTGCGGACTCGCCACCATCAAACTCGAAGCGGAGATATTTCAGCCTAACACCTCTACAAGAGTGCGGACACTTCCCTGCCTCAAGGCGAAAGATGGTCTTTGGCCAGAATCGAGAGTGAGAAGGTGAACCTTCTCGCAATCTGCCGTTGTGGATGACAATCTAGAACAAAACACAACAATAATCTCGCTCTTATTCTCTTACCACTGCTCAATCGATCAGAGGTTTTCAAAATCAAAATCGTGCGGTCATTCCACATTGCTGATTGCTCAAAGGTGAACGAAATGGCGACGCACTCACTCGACAACATTCTCGTATTCCGTTCAACAAATCTGAGCAAATCCCAGCCATCTGTGTGCCATACGCAGTTGTCATAGTTGGGAGTCTGGGCTCTTGCGTACGCATGTGAGCAAGGGCAGGAAGTTCGTAAATTGCGAAATCGTGTGCACATACTAAATAAACGGGACGTGTTTGCGTCGCCTTTTTAAACACCAAGCCGATAATCAATTAGCTTTGAAATGGACCCTTCGTTTGGCATCATGATATATATTTTATTGGACGTCACGGATACCTGACCTACCTTCTGCTTTATCGTATTCCATCTCCTCCCATCCATGCTGCCCAGCAACCTGACTTTCCGAACAAACCACGACTGGATGGTAACGCTCTTGACGGTAAAACTCCGCGAAGACCGCAGGGAGAGTTCTACAAAAGGTTCCTCAGCTTCCTCCAAGATTGCTCGGAACGAAACCGGGTCAGCTCTGACATAGAGCGTTTCATTCATTTCGTACAGTATGTTTTCGATATTGTTTAGCATTGCCAAGTTTGAGTACAAGTCTACGTGCTGCGCATAAGCCAAGTCCAAGGTTCGGCTTGGGCCGAATTCACACACTGATTGCAGATCTGTAAAAGATGGTATGTGTCATAACTTTCTAGGTTGGTTGATGAGAAAACAAATTAAAGCAAATCGGCCAATAACGGTATTTGTTGTCGGCGGTGTAAAGGTAAAAAAGTCAACTCGCAGTATGAAATAGAATAATTGATGTATCGGGATTTTTGGCTGTTGGATTATGATTGTTGTCGCTGTGACGCTGCACCGACTAACCAGGTTGTTCAGAAGTGACGCCTCTTCTTTTTATCTTGACAACAAAATCAACGGAAGCATGTTCTTCGACGGGTGAAGGAACACCTAACCTTCAAAAGGTCTACAGGCCATTATATCAACTCCAGCCAACTTGGGAACAACTTGTAGTCCGACTCCAACCAAGATGAGTCGAATGTAGGTGGCCTTTATCCCGCTGCACTTGAACAGGCAAGCAGAGGATGTGAACCGCCAGGACGAGCGGTCTAGTGTGGTTTTCTTCTCTACCGGTATGTCCTGGAATTAGACAGACATTTTTGACCCATTTTGAGAGAGCAGTATAGCAGTGGTCGGTTGTGTTGCGAGAGGTGTCTGCAGTTCCTGCATGTTCCGTCACCTTTAAGGTCTAATTGTCTGGAGGTAAAGACAATTGTCTGGAATCAAGCGTTAAAAGCTCAGTTTTAAAAACTTTTGCCAGGCATTGAGATGATGCGATTGTGATTCCACAAAGTCAAGTCTTTATCCATAGAAGTAGGGGAGATCTGACTTGGTGGTCACCGCACGGTGCCAGCGCTAGATGATTGAATTATCTCTTGTTCTTAACTGCAGGATTGTCCTCGAATTCTCAGTCCACCGCCTACAGACAATGGTAACTAGAAGAAGCAGAACTGGAAACCATGCTGTGTGCATCACTTCAAGACCTTGCCCGGACTACATGCACCAGTCTTGTGATTGACACGGACTGAGTTTAAGCCCCCCCCCCCCCCCAAAGAAACCCCGTTCTCGTTTTCGAAAAGACGTCTTCCTGACTTACCAGTGTATGCGACGGCGTCCACTGCCGGCCGTCCTTGCTGTGATGTAGCGTCAATTTTGTCATATTCGCCGTAAAGATGGTGAATGCAGAGATCACCATCTCTTGCTCAAATGCAAAGATTAGATCAAAGGAAGGATCAGGCAGCCCCGACCACTCGACTTCATCCGCCATCAGGACCGTAGCTGCCCAGGAGAATATTTCCATCTCGTTGATTGGGCCCCCGGTTTCCGAGCGGAGAGTCACCGACGAGGCCACCTGGACACCATCGGTACTGCCCCAAAAGAATGAGGAGGTTTCACCCATCTCGCAGGTGGTTTCGGTTGTGGAAATCTTCGGCAGAGTACCTGGATGAAAGTAAATCCCTTTCGTGAAGTTTGCTGGAGGTCGCACATTCTGTTCGGTACACACCCAAGAATATGGGGAAACACTTGTAGTGTGACAGTGAGAGCAGTTGGCATACATGAGGTCATGCGACGTAGGCGTAGACAACATCCCCCTCAAACAAATCGTTGTGTGTGATCATGATATTTTCAAAGGCTCCATCTGGCACCTGAAATTCTTGTTCGGATATTCTGTCACTCAAAGAAAATGCGACAAATGCTGACAAGGTGGAATATAGTTCACAATCTTTTTTGCTTCCCCCAACGACGGCAACTAAAAGTTTGAAGATACGAATTCAATTTTCTTTAACACTTACAAGGTGACAAGTGGCATGGTTCTTTTTCTACTTTCCCATTGAGCATATTCAGGCAAAACGGGCCGAACGTCGCGAAGGAGGGGTTCCGACATCGGTTGGCTGCTCCGTAGAGACCGTCTGGGAATCGTAACCTTAGGGCTGTATAGAAGTCTGACGAAGACCACAGAAGGCATGGCCTCCCAGACACTCCTTTATTTAGGTCACCAACATAGTCCTTTCCGTCTGGCGTCTGGAGGCATTCAAGTTTCGGTATAGCTGGAAATGAATGATGACACAGGAAATATTTAGGCTTCACTGAATAAAACAAGAAAACAAAAATCGTGCTATTTCCAGGACAAGACATCACATTCTTCCCTCTTAATTAAAACCCCGTTTTTTCATGAAGGCCGATGTAGAAGTTGAAAAAATGTCCGGTCCCTATTGTATTTTGACGGATTTTAATCCGTCAAAATACAATTAAAATATGATTCTGCAGAGACCTTAACCATCTCATAGCTGTGAGAGTAAAGCGCATCAGAATATTTTGTTCCACGGACATTCTATCCTCGGACATTCAAACTTCGACACCGAATTGGTGTAAAGAGATGTAGATAGGCCTATTCAAAAAAATATGCATGGCCACTTCATAGCAATAAATATACTGTAGACCGGGACTATAGGTCTACCGATATATGTAGGTTGCACTGCGTGATAAACGGAGTTGTATTCACATCATCACTTTTTCATTCAATGCCTGATTTCTCTTTTTTAAAAATATGTACAAGAACGTAAAGGTGTTTACTAACCATCATAAGCAGCTTTGCTCTGACACAGGTCAAACACCAACCCCTCTATCTCTGCCACGTGCCACACGTCCACTGGCTGAAGCAGGATCCGAATCAGCCAACCTTCCAGACCATAACAGTTCTTCTTGCAATGTCTAGAAGCAAATTTGAAGTCGACCTCGGTCACTCGGTCGTCTTTGGGAATCGGCTGCAAAGAAAAATTGTCTGAAATGTACTGGCAAAAGTGCAAAAGAAGCTTCGTAATTTATTGAATACCAAACAATAATGCCTGCCTTTGTACCCTTTGGTATACAAAATAGCCTCCTTTATATATACTGAGGTCTGGTTTTAAGAAAATGGATTCTTCCTTGGCACGGACAGATTTTAACTGACACATCCTGCTATTAAACGGATAGCAGGCCGTCTCTTAAAACGGTGAGATTTTCTCAACATTTTCATCTTCAAAAACATTGTTTGACTGTTTGGCATTTGATAAGTTTATCTGTAAAGTTATACATGTATTTGAATTGGATCTACCTTTTTGGCAATACTTTTCCACGTTCTTCCAAAATGGCCGACCTTTAAAACCTGCAGCTCTACCTTTTGTACCCATTGTGCGTTAAACCGTATTCGCCTGACAATGACGTCATGAAGCGCACTGTCGTCTTCAAGCACGATGTAAATATCGTGTCCACGTGAGACTGCGGTTGTCCAATCATTTCTGTTGAATGATGTGACCTTTCCTGATCCCGCCAGCATGTCGTCTGGTTGCAGACGATCGTCGAGCCTCACTGATGGCTGGATCTTGATCGAGCTGTAGGCGCCTTGAAGGAATGCATCTCCTCTCCGCCATTCTCCTGAGCGACACTCGCAAATACTCTCTATCACTGTAAACAATTGGTTTAATAAACTGTGCGTATACGTGTGAAGTATATTGTGTAGAACTTATAAAAAAAACTGTCACCCAATGTACGTTAGTATGCCATTCCCCGAATCATCAAAATGCTATCATAGTTGCAATCTGTTATGACGCGTAGCATGAAGAATTCATAAAGACTGTATTTATTCTTGGTAGCATTGATATCAACAAACAACCACAGTTCCAATTATGACGCCAATTGTTGATCTTGAAGATGGACTTTTCAAACGGCTACTGGAAGTCCGATTATGAATCGTAGAATTATTAAAACTTGTATAATGGCCATCTAGTGATGGCAATCATGGCGCCCAGATATGAGTTCTAAAGACCATCTAGTTGCAATCATGGCGCCCAACTTTTAGCTTATCTGAAGACCATTGAGTTGTAGTAGTCATGGAGCACATATTTGCGCTAGTCTTAAGACCATGGCGCCCAGCTTTGCGCTCGTCTATAGACCACTGGAACAAGACCAATTCTGAATTATCTTCTACATGTACTTTTAAAATAAAAATAATAACAACAGCTTGCTTTGAGTATTCCTTCGGCTCGTAACCACTTCAAATGAATGTCATTGAGCAGTAAATATTCTTGTAACTGATTACATTATGGAATGAAAACAGGTAAAACGAAATTATCTAACTTCTCTATTTCGCCCTACCTTGCGTCCTCACCAACGTCCCGTCGCTTCGACCACATGCATACGCAACGAAGACACAGAATATCCTATAAGACCTGATCATTTTGGCCCATCCAAATCAAGATCAAGAACATTTTGGCGTCGTACATTTAAACAATCGATTGTGAGTTATCGAACTCTTTGAGGAACTTGACCTGTACTTGATGACGATCTAATTGATTGGATTGATAGCTGCCCCGTGTCATAAATCCTGGTGAGGACAAGGCTTAACCTAGATATTGCTTTTTAAGTCGCTGATTGAAAACAAAAACTATAAACAATAAGAAGATGTTCATCTTGATTTGTTATAACAGTCATATTGTAAACAAAATATTATCATAAACAAAATATTGACCATGATTCGTCATAGCGGCAATATGGTAATCTAAAGTTGTAATTCCATTGTCTTGCCATCCCCAGTGTTTCAACTTGTTATTCAGAGAAATCATGTCACTCACAGAAGGTCAGTGATATTTTCTGGCGCCCATCTTGTGTTACATCTCCTCCTTCTCCATATATATTCTCTTCTGCTTACTCAACTGATTCTTTTCTGTCTTGTTAAAACTTAAGCAACATAACAGGACAAAAGTTCAAGCGTGGTGCGCTGCTGGAGTGCAATGAATTGTCACACCACTCCTTCGGAAGTGCGACGGCTGTATATACAAAAGGGACACTCTCCATCTAGGATAGCAATGATTGGTTTCACCATTCCCATGGAAGCTGGTCAGCTCACAATAAAAGGTACAGTCTCTGTGAAGGACAGCAGTGATTATTCACACCATTTCTCTGGAAGCAGGTTATTTCTCTTTAAAACGGGACAATCTCGATCAAAGGCGTGTCTCTCTTTAAAAGGATCAATGATTCTATATCGAAGACAGAAATGACCATGTGACAATACAGCGGCTCAAAGTGTGCCGTGGCCACAGAAATATATCGTGAAATTATGAATCGTAATCTTATAGATACCAATTTAAGGTAGGTAAAACCAAAGTCTTTCAAATAATTTATTGGAAAGACTCTAGTAAAACATTGTAGGCGTTGCCACTATGGAAGATCCGCACTTCTCTTCGAGCAAGAGCGCCATAGAGACCAATTACACTAAAAGTCACAACCAAAAAAATGAAGACAAGAAGACAAGCCGAATCAGTCACATCACACCCTCCACTCCTCTTGTTAGTGGTATCCCTCTTTACAAGGGGACAGTCTCTGTAAGGAACACCAATGACCAATTGCATCATTTCTCCGTGAACTGGGCGGCTTTCTAAGGGGGACGATCTCTGTCAGGGAAGCCAATGACCAGTCAAGCCATTTCTCTGGAAACAATCTGAATGGAGACAATCTCTACCAAGGACATCAATGATTGATAAGAGGAGCATCACCAACCGAATCCTGAGACATCATACATATGAGGAAAGTCTCCGCCAAGATGGGAATCCATCCTTGAGACACCCGTATCAAATAGGTGGCCAATTCCACCCAAGGAAAAACACTCTGTCCATCATTATTGAGAGCACAACCAACCCAAAACTGAGACGCTGTACCGATGAAGACAGTCTCCTCCTAGCTGGGAATCCTTCCTAAGGACACCCGTATCAAAACGGAGGTCAATCCCACCCAAGAAAAAAGAGACTCCTGTCCATCATTATTGAGAGCACCACCAACCAAACTTCTGAGACGGCAATTCTTGGATGGAGGAGACGGGCCGCATCTATGAGTGGCGTTTCAGGATTGAGTAGGTGTGGTCTCTAATGAAGGAGAGGAGTCGTCCTTTTCGATGGGAGATATTGTGCCGGGAGTCTTCAGGAAGGATTCCCGTCTTCGGGGAGGCAGACCTCATTTCAGCGTTGTCTCATGATGGGTTGGTGATGTTCTCATAATGGATGATATGAATCCTCGTACTAGTAATCCTTGGGAGAGATTTTAGCGAGGAGTCCCAACTTGAAGGAAACCTGTCTCTATATAAGTTTTGTCTCAGAATTGGGTTAGTGTTGCTCGCAATAATTGAGGACATAAGTCCTTGTATTCCTTGGGAGCGATTGTCCTAATAGTAGACATTTGCGTCTTCAGCGAGGACTCCCACTCATCTTGAACAAACCCTGTGTTTGAGTGATGTCTCATGATTGGGAAAGTGATGCTCTCAATTAAGCACTGAGGGAGGGCATGGGTCCTTGTATTCCTTGGGAGAGATTGTCTTGATATTGGAAACGGGAGTCTCCTTGAAGGATTCCCAACTTGGGGAATGTCCCCATTGAGTGTTGTCTCAGGATTGGGATGGCGGTGCTCTGAATAATGGAGGACAGGACGTGTCGTCGTATTACTTGTGCGACATTGTCCTGATAGAAACGGGTGTCTCTAGGGAAGATTCGCAAATGGAGACAGCCTTCATGCAAGTATTGTCTCAGAATTGGGTTGGTGATGCTCTCAGAAATGGAGGACGCGGCAGATAAGTCGATCGCTATTCTCAACCTCCCTAATAACGGGGTACAGTGCCCGAGTCCCGTGTGCATTGTGATTGTCCTCATCTTTGAGCGAGTGACTTGAGGGAGGATTCTAAACCTGGAAGAGACTGCTTTCCTGCGATTCCTAGGATTTGGATGTTTGTGCTCTCAATAATAGATCGAGGACACGGCAGGAGTAGTAGGCACAGGTGTCTTCAGGAAGGGATTCTTAACTTGGACGAGATTGTCTTCAGGTGACTGTACGTGTTTTCGCTGGGCTTGGTTGGTGGTTCTCTCATTAATGAAGGACAATGCAAGAGTCCTCCACGCCTTGGAAAAGTTTTCCTCATATTTGGCATAGGTGTCTTCAGAAAGGATTCTTAATTTGGAGGAGACTGTCTACATGTGTGCTTTGTGTCAGGTTGGGCTGGTGGTGCTCTAGAGGACTTCTCAGAGTCCCGTATATCTTCGGAGAGATTCTCCTCAAATTGGACACGGATGGGGGGTCTTCAAAAAGGATACCCCTTTTCGAGATGGGTTTTTATGTCCTCTCGACGGGTTGTTGGTGGTGCTCTCTATTAGTGGACAGGAGAACAGGAGCCGTCGTATTCGGTTATTGTCCTCATACTTTAGACGGTGTCTCCATGAAGGATTCTCACCTTGGAGGAGACTGTTTTTATGTGACAGTTGTCTCATTATTGGTTTGGGGGTGGTCTTAGTAATGGAGAACATGGTTGAATTCCTGCATTCCATGGGAGAGATTGTCCGCATAGTGGACACCGATGGATTCTCCACTCAGACTTGTTGTCTCATTGGTTTGGTGGCTCTCTCAATAATGAATGGCATGAGTCCTGGTATTCCTTGGGAGTGACTGTGCTTATGTTATAGACGGGTCTTTAGGAAGGCTTCCTAACTTGGAGATGACTGTCTCCATGCAACATTAGGATTGGTTGGTGGCGCTCTCAATGGAGGACACGAGTCTTTATGTTCCTTGGGAGCAAGTTTCATTATGATGGATACGGGTGACTTCGGGGAGGATTCCAAACTTGGAGAAGACTGTCTTCGTGTACAAAATGTCCCAAGATTAGTTTGGTGGTGCTCTCAATAACCAGAAGACACGAGTCCTGGTATTCCTTGGGAGAGTGTCCTCATATTGAAGACGGGTGTTCACCAGGAGGACGCCCAACTTGGAGGAGACATGTCTTCTGTGCATGTTGTCTCAGGACTGGGTTGGTGGCACAATTGGAGGACATTCGTTTTTGTACTCCTTGTGCGTATTACATGTATGCAAGTGTTGCCTCAGGATAAGGTTGGTGGCGCTCTCAATAACAGAGGTAAGAAGTCCTTATATTCTTTTGGGAGAAAGGTAAAATGTGCTGGCAAAGACTAGAATAGGAAAAGATATGAAATATAGAGTCCAATTTTATTTTCCGATTATATCTCAGAAGGTCCTAGTTATGTACCTTCAGTATAGCTGACAAGCCGCAGACCTTTTGTTCAATGTAATGCTTTTTTTACGTGTTGCAGCAAAAAACTTCAGTGAATACAAAAGCACTTTTTAATCGGCCTACAAAATGTCCCATAATGAATTGTCTTGGGCATAGCTCAAGTCTGAGCTAAAGAATTCACGGCATATTGATATATTTGCTAGTTGGTCTTTTGTTGTTTTTTTCACATCCCGTAGCAGTTCCTCCACCTTGCCTTTCATGGAATTCTCATGTTTTCTTCGGACGGAATCTGAAGAAGGTAAAAAACGTGAAGATCATATGGCAAGTTGTTTTAACCTCACATTGAATGAAACACCCGTTAAAGGGGGACCACAGACAGGAGCAGGGGGCCAAATTGATGTATGTTTGTGTTTTTTTTGTGTGCATTGGCTGTTTTAACTCGATGATGTACTGCACTCTGAGGAACACAGTCTATACAATGAACAAATGACTGAATAAGTTGAACAGGTAGCCTTACCTCATTCCAGCGTCGTTTGTGGTGGGAGAGAATATTTGCTACTTTGTGCACCTCACCCTGGAAAATGAGTTAAACACTGGTTAAATAAAGGTGTGAAGTAATGATAACCATTACCAGGAGGAAATAACTTTGGAGTGAGGTTCTTTGGATATAACTTTGGAGTGAGGTTCTCTGGATATAACTTTGGAGTGAGGTTCTCTGGATATAACTTTGGAGTGAGGTTCCCTGGATATAACTTTGGAGTGAGGTTCTCTGGATATAACTTTGGAGTGAGGTTCTCTGGATATAACTTTGGAGTGAGGTTCCCTGGATATAACTTTGGAGTGAGGTTCTCTGGATATAACTTTGGAGTGAGGTTCTCTGGATATAACTTTGGAGTGAGGTTCTCTGGATATAACTTTGGAGTGAGGTTCCCTGGATATAACTTTGGAGTGAGGTTCTCTGGATATAACTTTGGAGTGAGGTTCTCTGGATATAACTTTAGAGTGAGGTTCTCTGGATATAACTTTGGAGTGAGGTTCTCTGGATATAACTTTGGAGTGAGGTTCTCTGGATATAGGTAGCAAGGTCGTCTTCAGTATATCACTAAGTATTTTCCCAAAAGTATTCGATACGAATTTGAATTGTGGCTGCTACATGTTGCAAAATATGCATGTAGGAGGGATGGAGTCGATTACTCTTGTGCCCAATATGGCATTTTGCCACTTCAGTGGAACCTCTCTATTGAGGACAATCTCTCTTAGAAGGACACTGCATTTGGTCCCAAAGTGGTCATTTCAGTTGTATTTTACCTGTGTGATCAGGACAGCTCTCAGTTACGGACAGCATTAGTCAGTCCCAAGGGTGTCCTCAATAGAGAGGTTCAACTGTACTATTTTTGAGGCCAACCTCAACTAACCTGTTCATCACTCTCCATCTTGGCTTGCCTCACCACCACAATGCCCCGACTGTCTTCCACAACCTCATCAACATTATACATATGTCGTTTGAAAGGTTGTATCGGAAAGCTAGGATGAACTTGTGACTGTAGACCACGTGGGGTAGGGAGGATGACTGCATTTGTAATAGCACCTAAAATGATTTTGTATTTATTACTGAATAGTATTACAATCATAGTGCGTTAAAATGACAGCATTCAGAAAATGTGGTAGTGCACATCACTGTTTTTTACTCAAGGCGAATTGACAACTTGAAAGTGGATTTAAACTTTAAGTCAAGAAGCAAAATATCTCCATAGTGGCCAAATTTGTTACTTTAACACAACAACAGAAAACTTAATTGTCTACCTTTATGTAAAAGAGTACGGAGACACTGGCGACTTGGTGCATCCCATATCTTAACAGTGCAGTCGTTGGAACCTGAGACAAGCACAATCCCATCTAGAGACAACGACAGACAAGTCACCTGCTTTGTATGGCCGAGGAAAACGAGAGCATCATCGTCAGCTGCATTGGGGATGGATGCTTCTGGTCGGTAACCCTGTGAGACAACAAGATAAAAAGAATTTCACAACACCTGTATGGGAAAGTTGCATGAATTTGCACCAGGAGAGCCCCAACCCCCACCCCCCGCCAGCCCCCTTCGTGCCGGCGTCATGTGGACATACTCACCCTTTCAAACAGGTTGACTTGATGTATCACACCTTTTGAAGTGGCAGCAAATAATCGAGATTCACATGAGTCCATGCAGACAGCAGTAAGGCCCTCGTCGAATAGAAACGAACACAGAAGTTTGCCGGTAGCAAGGTCCCACAACTGAAATTCACAATGGTACAGATTTAAGGAATTAAACCCAAGACAGAGGGTCTTTGTTAAGATATCAAACCCCTTGAGGGTGGAGCTAAAATGTAGTAGGAATCCTGAGCTATAGGCAAAGAAGAGGGTAGGGTAATGGGTGGTTGGTGTTTTCAATTATCCAATGTTTAGGATTCTGGTCTCATAGAGTTACCAACTGAAAGCAAAACAACAAACTGGTTGCAATACAATTCCTTCTCAGCTGATGCCGTTTTAATGGGCAACTAACCTTGCAAGTCTGATCACTTGAAGCTGTGACCAGTCGAGCCCTTGGTCCACCATAGCCACAGTGGATGTCTGTCACTGGGAGAGAGTGATTGGGGAAGGTAAACTTGGGTTCTGTTTGGTGAGGGTCTGCCTCTTGACTGATAACCCTGAAAGGTGAAATATATTGCAGAATGATTTCTCCAAATTCATGGCGATTTGAATTTTTGATACTGCAAATCCAAAATATTTGTTCTAGTGCAGTTCAAAAACATCGTCTGGATAGCTGAGTCTTAAGCCCATGCCTGGAAATGGAAACAATCCTAGCATTTTGAATGTCATCACCAAGATCATTCCAAAGCTTTGCCGCTTGGATAGAGAGCTCCAACCAGTGTACATTTCCAGTCGATACCTGGAGATCCGCAGGAAACATTTGTCCTCGGACCTCATGATCACCTGGGGTCGGGAGGAGCTCAAAATGGGTGGAACCTGAGAACCAATTTTCAAAATCTACAATCAAGGATGTTTCGCCTCTTTGTAAACGGAGACGTTTCGACTTAAGGATGTTTTGACTGGACACCAGTGGCCATACCTATGCAGCTCCCATAGCATAACCATATTGTCGTCTCCTGCTGTTATGAAGTGACTACCATCATCTGTAAAGCTTATCTGTGTGACTGTCTGGTAATGTCTGGAGAGCACCACTAATAAATGACCTGTAGAAACCTGCAAGTAATATAATATTGACAATGTTATCACTAATATCAAAGTATCTAAATTGACCACTGCAAGGGTGGAATCTTAAACATGGGCCTCGACTGTAAAAGGAGACTGTGCACAGATCACCTGTCATTCACTCCTTCAGCAACTGGTAGAGAGGTTCTCCAAATTTAACATAGGCCCAGCTTTAAGTGAGGATAGAGGAAAAGGCGACTTCAGCACATGTCATCTTTGAAAGTGACCAAGAATGATGTGACATTGGAAATATCTTTGAAACAGACATTGAGAACCCAATCCTGCCCTTGGCAACAGAATGACTCATTTAAATTTTAGTTTTTAAGACATACAAGTACGTACCTGCCATATGTGTATTTTTTCTGATATACCCGCAACACAATAATGTCCGTCAGGACTGACTGCCAGTGAGGAGACTTTGCCAGGACATACAATCTTCTGTTGATCCTAAGATAAAAGGGGTAAAGAGGGGTAAAGACTATGATGTAAGATTTTAAAAAGGCCCACTCTGTTCATTTAAAAAGTGAATTTGAATTGAAAATTGGACAGAATTTTAACTAGCACATATTCCACTCCTGGATCAAAGAAAGATGCTCACTTTCCGATGAAGCGTCCAGACATGAAGTAAAGGTTTATTGTTTACAGCTGACATTAGGTATTCTCCATTGACGACGCATAATGTCCTTGAACTGCTGGTGTCTCCTTTGAAGGTTGAAAGCGCTGTGCCAGTGTTTGCATCCCACACGCAAGTATTCCACATCTGTCCTGTCACATCGCTTGTAAGGATTACCTTAAATGAAACAAGAGGATTTTTTCATGATCTGGCTAGACAATTAATACTCTTTGTCAATCTTCTCACGTCCTGCTGAATTGTGTGGTGGTACAACAAAGCAGCAGCATTGTAGTTTTGTTTGTTGTGCCTATATTTAGGTTTTTTTGGTTCAAATACGTGTGCAGTGAGTAAGAGTATGTCGCACTCCCACTCAGCTCAGGAGTGGAGAGGCTCAGCCTCAGGATGACCATCCATGACAGCCAAAATGATGCCAAACCCCGACGGGGTGACAAGTCACGTCTTTATTGCACAAGTACAAGCAGGATTTTGGTCTGGGATGTTACGTCACGAGCACAGAACGCTATTTGTGAAGAAATAGGACATTTTAAAAAATTGTCCGAAATTAGAACATCCATTCGATCGACACTAATTTAGCTCCCGCGGTACGGTACTCCGTTTATCGGACGAAACTACTTTTATCATAACAAACGAAAGAAAGGCGATGACGACTTGACACATAGTATTTCTTATTCTAGATAATGTCAGCTATACAAAATACTGTTATTTTGTCCATTTGGGGTATTCACTGCCTCTAAAAACGCAATTTTAAAGTTCACGTGGAATTTTTACCTCCATGGGCGCAGCCATCTTGAAAAAGTCTGTCGCAAGTCTTTCCGAATGTCGAAAATTTCAGTGTACATTTTTGCGTACATCAAATTTTCTGGTTAAGAGCGCTTGCGGAGGATTAACCCTGTTGCGATGCAAAACAACATTCTTTTTCCCGTCAAAAAGTTTGTAAATATACTTATTTCTGCCTTGAATAAAGGAAATATGATGCTGAGTTTTGAAACATAAGATCTCGATGTTGTAGTATTTGCTGAAATCAGTCGATGATTCATATTATTTATTGCTTTTGATCAGAATTCAATATTTTAAGAAGTGCATCCATGTACAGTATTATTATCTGAAAATGTCCAGACTATCGCCTAGAAAGGTATTTTGGTGATCTATTGAAACTATTTTAATCTTTTTTTTCTTTATTATTTGCAGATTATTTGTTATGAATCATTGAGCACCATCTGATATGAATATCGATGTTCTGGGGCGGATTAGGCCCACCCTTCATGGTGAGGGGGCATACTCCCTTGAAGTGGACAGTCACCACAAACTCTCTACTGGTCATGGAGGTTCATACTTTAGGTGAGGTTATTTAAGTTGCATTGTAAAAAATTACTGGGTTTGTCATGCTGTTCTTTTCTGCTTTGATACAAAAGTTAATGAAACTAAGACTTAAATTAAAACTGTGAAGTCTGACAGTCTATTTTTTCTCCTTCTAGTTTCCTCACCCTATACAAGAGAGACTCCACCAACTTTGAAATCTACAAGAAATCTGTTGACCCACTTGTGGACTTATTTATTGCTGGATACAACACAAGTTTTATGGTGATTGGTGAGACTGGGTCTGGCAAGTCATTCACTCTGGGCGGGGAGAGCTCTAATAAGTCTGGTCTGATCCCTATCACCATTGACCAGTTGTTCCAGAGAGTCAAGACAGGTGAGAATAACAATAAAATACTGTTTAACTGTTAGTTACTGTTAGAGCACCCAGACAGATTTTGTTGCCAACACGAACAATCTAAAACAAAACCTGATGTGTTTTTATTTTGAATTGTAAGAACAGCACAAATGTCGCATACGAATTCTCCCGTTATATCTCTTTTAATGTTTGCTTTTCAGACGAGCGCTACCTGTATGATAATCGCATGAATGACGAGCCGTCCAGCATCCACATGCAGATGATTGAGGTGTATAACGACCAAGTCCGAGATCTCCTGACTGTCCCCAGGAGTTCAAATGACTTCATTGACCTTGCTGAGACTGCTGAGAAAGGGGTTCATCCCAGGGTAAGTACAAGTGGATTAAGTTCATTATGTCAGTAGATTTTGACCTTAAAACAATTCACAATGTTTATTTTGGCAGAAAATAAGTAAATTCCCGATATTGATTTTTGCAAGAAGTGTTTTTTCAAAAAATGCTGGGAAATAAAACGCCCTTCAAAATTTAGCTGTTTTCAGTAATGGCGCTTCATCAAAAATATACAAGACTCACTTATATATTTTTGGCTTCATGCATATCATTCTCTTGCAGCATTGCAGCAGTATTGCCGTTAAACGAGCCAATGATGCCACCACTCTCTTCAGACAGGGGTGGGGAAGAAAAACGGAGGCCTACACAGACTTTGGACCAGCGAATAACTATGCTGCGGTGATTACGACGTTTGAACTAGAATTGGTAAGCTATCTTTTGGTGTTAATGTCAGTTTAATACATCGTAATCATCCTTTGCTAATGACCTATGAGGACATGGCAACACTTCCTATTGACCTGTGAAGATATGATAGCATTTTCTCATGACCAGACCTACATAGTTATGTAAACACTTCCTTATGACCTACGAATACTGACTTCAACAATGTATTTTTGTTAAAAATTTGAATATTGAGTTGAGACCGTGTGAGCGTGTAGCTCATTATTTGCTCTTTAGATAATATTTGGGCGATTTGTACTGTAGGAGGAAACTTACGCTGTTGAAAGAAGTCTTGTAATTCTCTTTGATTTCAGCAAACAAAAGACGATCCATTCCCTCACAAATCCAGAATGACTTTCATAGAAATGCCAGGATTGGAAAAGCTTGGTGAGAATCCAGACGAGATGCGTCTTCGTGAGGGACCCATCCTGAATCGTGGTATTGGGAGCTTTGGGAGTGTTGTCAGGCAGCTGGCAGCTGTGCCATCTCCAAACAGAGCAATCAACTACAGGTAATAAACCCTGTTTTATGATTGAGAGAATTGTTGTCTAAACTTTAAAATGTCTTTATAGACAATACATCTGCCTTTTTTGCAAGTACATGTAGCTCTAATCTCTAATTCATTCCTGTTAGAGTTCAACTGTTAAATGAGCCCTTAATAGTATAGCAGCTCCTTAGCATCCTCTCGAAATATTCTGATATGACGAATCGCTTTGACTTGAGCGAGGACCTGTCCATGAAAAAGTGCTACATAAGAGTCGGACTTCAACTTCTCTTTGAGACAGAGACTTAGGAATGTTGATGAGCCATGCTGAGGTTGACTCGATAAATTATGATATTTTTGCATGCTCTGGCATTTGACTAGGGGATGTTGACAAGTGATGTCTAAAATCCATGAATTCTACATTTCAGTGAATCAAAACTGACCCAGCTGCTACAAGAAGAGTTAGGCGGTAACTGTAAAACCAGAGTGATGCTGTGTGTGAAACCGAACCCAGATCCAAGAAATCTCGGCACTCAGTTTAAGCTGTGCAGTGATATGAGTCAGGTCAAGAACTTCCCGATACGGAATGATAGTTTTGCACAGGTAGGTTAGAAGTGTTCTCACCAAGTGAGGTGGCCTACTACTGTATAAACCTGTGCAATTTTCAAAAAAAGACACAATTTTTATTTTGATGTTTTGGTACAACCACCCTGGAGAATCAATTTCCTAGATTGCCGATAAAATTTCCTTCTGACTGCTGATTCAGTTATCCAAATTCATCATAATTTTCTCCGTTTCAAACATGGCATGAACTTTTGCATGTTAAGTGTCTTGCCCAAGGACATATGAAGAAGGAGGTCAGCCAACTAGAACCTTTTATTTCTTGACATTTCATATCGTCTCAAAACTGTGATTTGAAAGACGTGATTTTCAAACTTTTCCTTGTCTTTGTTTGTGTTTGACAAGCTTGTGACACTGATGTGCACTGATGCGAAGCATTCAATTCGATTCTTTCTTTGCCGCAATTTTGTTGATTTACCCTTAGACAACCTGTAGTGAATTCCATTACCAGTCAAAGACTACTCTCAGTAAAATTGTATCGAGCATTAAATAGTTTTCTAAACCAGACAGCTAAAGTCATTTTGTGTTTCTTCAATTGAAACAACTTCTGTTATGTTGAAAGACTGTCGAGGCTTAAGCATATGTAAAGTACACTTCAATAACCTCAGAACATTTCACAAAATTCAAACACTGATTCAAGGTAACAGCAGGTTTTTGAAAGTGAGCAGTTCTTCTCTAGCAGTTTTGTTATCCCCTCTTTAGCAATTGCTAACCCAGCAGCGGGCGCAGATCATTGACCTAAAGCGCCAGCTTGGTGTGAATACGACGACGTCACGAGTCCCAGACAAGGCTGTACGTGGCAGTGAGGATATGAGGAAGTTGCAGACAGACAATGTGAGTTTATTTTTGGTGAAAATTCCACTTCAATTATGTGCAATTTAGAGAATCAGAGAGAGGGCGACTGTCATCATAGTGGCCTTTACTCCCCCAGGTGGTACCAATATCAGGTTTAGCTCATGGACTATTTTCTCTGGGCTCACATACCCTCTCAATAGGATCATTTCTTCAGCTCAGTGAAAACTCTGACTACACTTGAATCATCTTGGCAAGGTGATTTGTAATCGAACGTCTGTAAAAATGTTTTTTTCAATGGAATTTGGCTCAAAGATTAGGGTTCTGTCATGGTTATATTTCAAAATTCATTATTAGAAAAACGCTAAATGACACAGGTTGACGTTGTGTGTCACAAAAGACATGTAACATGTGACGCCTGTGCTTAACCTCCCATTCCTGAAACTTTGGCTTAACTAGCCTGTATGTGTCAAAGAAGAAATATGAATAAAGCCCTCCTATTCATCCACCATGAATTATTTTCATAGCTGCAACTACGGGACAAAAACGAGCGCCTGCATTATCGTCTTGATCAAATCCAGGATAAGTTCGGTCTGATGGCGCAGAATAAGACCGACCTCTCCGGCCAGCTTCTCATGACGGAGGAGGAGAAGCTAAAGGTCTCCAAGACCCTCGTCGAGATGCAGATTGAAAACAACAAACTCCTCGAGGAAATGGAGGCGATAAGATTTGAACTCACAAACAAGGTATGAGATTTTGCGAATATGTTGATGAATATTTTAAGAGGACAAGTAAATGCTTTTGCTGAAAAGAAACATTTACTAATCTTTGTTGATTTCACCCAATGTCTGCTCTGTGATCAGGCTGAGTCTCAATTTGTAATTAACTAATGGGTGTCTGTTGGATGAGACTGGCTTGCCTTGAAAAAATCAAAATGAAAATGGTCGCAAACATTTACACAGTCTGCAGTATAATAATCTCACTGTATATGCCATGACTGCAAGGTGAGCATGTGAACTTGCGTCATGATGTCATGAAACTGCAAAACCAGCCCATCGCCAAAAAAAGGTGCATCATGGTGAAGAGGTTAATGGTGATATCAAATGATTACTCTTTCAGATTCTTCAGCTCGAGAGTGACCTGATGGAGCGAGAGGTCGAGAGAGACAAGTACATCAAAACCGCAAACAATGCTCGTGAAAAGCTTGAGGAGATCGAGAGAGAGAGAAAGGACTTGGCGGATGAGTATGTCTCCCTCAAAACAAACTACCTGGCACAGACCAAGGATCATAAATTTATGGTGAGTCAGCTGAACAATATCACATTTACCGGCAGCATACAATAAACACTCATATGAGCGAATGCAGCAGGGAAGAAGCATTTTCTGTTTATGCAGTGGAAGATTTGCATTAGAAAAGCAAGTAGCTTTTCCTGAGAAGATTTTGCTTCGCGGTATAAAATATCATTACACGATGAACCTTATTCTAATCTAAGCCAACACCTGATTATATTTCAGACTGCAAAAGTAGAGGAGCTTAGCATGGAGCTGCTGAATCTAGTAAACGCCAAAGCCCTGCTGATGAGACAACTCCAGAATCTTGGCCGAGCGAAGGAGTTTGCTGGCGATCCTGACAGGGAGATTGAGAGGATCAAGGCGATGGTTGACAGGTCAATCTCTGCACGATACAAGGTAGGGGAAATACACGTACTTAGATATCGTTCAACCCAATTTGAGCAGTCATATGTGGAGTCGAGCATATGACACCTACTTCTTACATTTCACCCAGAACTTAGGGAAAGGTTGAAAAATATTTGACGAAAAATTATTCAAATTGATCGTTTGAACAGTTTTTCTGCAATTTATTCCAAGTAGTTCTCAGATTTTGTAGACTATATTGGTATGTACTCATCTAAAGCCTTCAATGTGAAGTGAACTGGCAAATGGATAGGTCTTCTGCTATCCAAATAAAGTGGCTAACACAAGGTTTCAAGCAAATCTTTTCTTTGTCATGTGAAAGAATTGACCCCATAGGCCTATCTTGCCAAAGGTGATGTGTGTGATAATATTTGCACAAGATTATCCTAATTGCTTTTAAAAAGTCTTGTCTGATACCAGAGAGTGCCTGTTGATCCTACATTCAAATGTGAATACTTATGGTAATTGAGGGATTATCTCGAGATGTATGCGAATTATTAACATATGCATGGCTCATTCAGACACTCTAGTTTCATGATCTAAGACCGGTTCATAATATTAAAGAAATGGGAGAGATTGTACACTTGGTCATACGATGCCATTTAAAATGTTCAATTCGGTTAGGCAATGGGTTGGCGACACCAAGTTGTCCAATGGTGATGACGTTGTATACCGACTCAACCTTTGTTTCGATTTTGTAGTAAATATCAAGCGGTCTTAGATTGGTGAAACTAGAGTATCTTTAGTTTGCCATGTATGTGGAAATGAACATATGTGCATAGCTACGTCTTGTTCTGCTTGGCATGAGTTGTCTTGAAATACACATGCTCTCTGAGGCTTGACTTCTCATAACTCTATATGGAGCCGTCGTTGCCTCAATATCTTTATGACGACATACTGGATCACTTCTTTTTGGTTAGTACATGTTGTTGTATAGTAATTCAGAAATGCAATCTCGCAAGCCTTGTGTATGTTTTACAAGCTGTATTCCTCAGCGGGGTGTCAAATTAAATCAACAGGTTAATCTTTCTTTTTGTTGATAAATTGCATTTTGTGTTGATGTACATGTATGAGTAACGATTTACATTGTACATTGTTTAACTTTTCTTTTTCAAAGTTTTGGATTTATTATGGATAAAAGTGTCTTTGTATGTTGGTTCCTAGTATTTTGGATAGTGGTAGAAGAAGTGTTTAGCTCTGTAGTGGTGATGAAGTTCTATATCACTGTTTTATCGTGACGTCTTTTTATCGCTGTTTTTTATTGGAAATAAATGTTATGTCAGTGTTAGTGATTTCATAAAATGTCACCGGCAATGATAATGATAATGATAATAGGACTCCAGCTAGCAGTCACAGGACTTCTGAAATAGGCTTCTGCAAAAAAACCTTTGTGGTAAATTTCTCGATTAAGAAAAAAAATCATTTTGATTCTGATACATTTATGTTTATAAATTTTTGATGGTGACTAGAAAATTGAACGATATTGTATATTTCCAGCCTGACGCATATCGACCAAGTCAGCGGGAGAAAGACGATGTTGAAAACAAGGTAGGCCTTATAAATACTGTGTCAACTCAATTAAGCCAGTTCAAAGGATACCTGTACAAATGCCTATTTGTGACTCGCTCTACCAAAACTAGGCTCTTGTCGCATCTGAACTTGACAGGTTGATACGGACTTGTTATTCATTTCCCTACTGTAGACCTTTTGTGAAATCTATTACAAACTGATTTGGTCACATTTCACAAAAGGTCTACAATAGGGAAATGAACAACAAGTCCGTATCAACCTGTCAAGTTCAGATGCGACAAGCGCCTAGTTTTGGTAGAGCGGGTCACATTTTACATGTCACATTATCTCATCCAGCTTAATAGCATCAACACAGTGTATGATGTTTCTTCAATTCATTCTTGTTTCTTGTTTTTCTACAAGCTTGGGAATAGACAATAAAACAAGCCTCGCACATTCTCAGGCCTCCTTGAATTTGAGCATAAGGATACAACATGACCTGTAGCATTGGCACATGACGGGTGATGGAGGCTCCATGTGTTCACAGTACATGCATTACCATATTTGGTATGGTGACATAAAAAACTGTTTCTTGTATTTCAGTTATTTGGTTTGAACCAGACGAGACTTGATGCGGAGACTGCGAGAATGAGGAACGAATATGATGATACTCAGAAAAAGCTGGAGGCAAAAATGTGAGTCAGATTGCGATTGATCCACTCACTCTTATACTAACTTTACTTGTAACGCAAAGTCACTTTTAGAGTATGTTATAACACGAGTGCTTGAGCATTTTGATTGAAGAGGTACAGAAGGTTTTATGACTTGAAAAAAACTTTAAATAAGATGGTGTTGCATTTTGCATTCTTATGTGCCGACAGTGGCACAATCATGATGTCTTTGTAGTTTCAGAAAGATAAAGCAGCTCCTCAAAGAAGACTTCATTGTATTTTTTACATGTTTTGACTCGTTCTTCACCCTTACAGCCTGAGCCTTGGAAACGAGTTGACAGAGTTACGACAGCTCTGTAGAGAGAGGCAGCAGAAGATATCTGAACTGAATGCTGTGAGTATACACATTTATCGATATACATCTATAGCGGAACCTCTCTGTTGAGGACACCCTTGGAACTGACCAGTGCTGTCCCTAATAGGTGTCCTGATTAGAGAGGTCAAAGTGAATGGACTTAGTAATTTGGGTCCATAACTAGTGTCCTTAAAAGAGAGGGTGTCCTTAGAGAAGTGTCACCTGAAGGAAGTTCCACCTTGCATATGTCATTCTTGACTGGACCAACATTTGTTGTCAGTTGCATACTGAAAACATCATACACATCATAACATTCTTGGAACTTGACTTCAGATGTAGAAGACCGGGTCTGTTATATTGTGGAAGCTGATAAACAACTAAAGTGAAACCACCCTAAGCACCTCTCTAATAAGGACACTAGTCTTTGTCCCAGAATGGTTGTTTCCATTCAATTTGACCTCCCTATTAAGGACAGTAGTTCTCAGCCCCAAGGGTGTCCTTAATAGAAGGGTTCAACTGAAATATAAATGTCAATTTTCAGCGTATTTGCCTGCTTGATACTAAACTGCACTACAGTATTATTAATTTCTATTTGCATGTGCCACAAGACAATACAGTGAATGTAAACAGTGCAGACCTTCTAGTTCATTCTAAAATGGTTAGTTGGTTGCCCAGGACACTCATGAAAATATTCTAACCATTTTTTGACGGTTTTTGCAGCAACTAATCACATCAAGAAGCGAAACTGAAGACCTAAAACACGAGAATAACCGTCTTCAAAACAAGATGAAGGAGGTCAACGATGACTATAAATCACGACTGCATAAATGGGTCGAGGACATCGCTGTAAGTGTTGCAGGCATTTTGTTAATAGCTACGAGCCCTTTGATGAAGGGTTGTTGGAGAGGAGAAGTGGAAACATCAGCAACTGTCACATCTGAGGTCCTGGCATGATTCCTGGTCAGTCCTTACACTCATGTGACAAGAGAGAGTGACTCTTTTTGACAGCCTAGCTCTTCTCTGGGGTCTTCGGTTTCCTCCTACTTAATTACAATCACCCAATATTGTTTACAGAGGAAAGAAGGTCGTAGCTGACACTCAGCTCTCAACTCAATATCCTTAACCCTTTGATTACATAATAAACATAGTGACTCACTTGGATTGTACATTGTAAGAACAGGATGACTTTGCATCAACAAAATGACTTGCATCTTTCATATCTTTTTAAAATAGGATTATGTGGATACTGGAGCTGGTATGCCTGGGAAACATGCCTCGCCGGAGAAATATCGAGAATATGTGAATAACATGATGAAGGATATGAAGAAGGCGCATCGATTCCGGGAAGAACAGCTCAGCCATGCTGCCGCGGGATTCAGGAAAAAGGCAATCGAAACAGTCAAGAAGCATGAGCAGCTTCTGGTGGCTTACAGGTCAGTGGGAAATGAGCATGCCTTTTAGTTCCCCTTGGGCTGGGTTTACATAGGATTCATGTTGTCCCATGAACTATGTCACTCTTTGGGTTTACATATGATTCATGTTGTCACATGAACTATGCCACTCTTGGGTTTACATAGGATTTATGTTGTCACATGAGCTATGTCTTTGGGTTTACATAGGATTCATGTTGTTACATGTCCGTTTTTCGCTCCCTGGGTTGACACAGAATTAATTGTGTTTTGTTTCACATGAAAATGACATGACATGACGAGAGTGAAAAGTGACGCTTGTGACGTCTGTTAAGCCAACTTTTTGCAGGTGACTTGTTTGTTCTTTCAGAAATCTACAACAAGAGATCCAGGCCCGAGGCATCCGTGACATCGACCTGGGGCCAGAAGACACCTATCTTCAGATTTTGGATGGAGAATTGCTATCGAGCCAACAGAAAGAGGTGCACAGACTAAAGCAGGCTCTGACCAAGGCAGAGACTGAGATAGAGAGTTTGAGACTACGGGTAAGTGCTGGTGAAAATTGTATCTTCATTTATACTGAGTTCCTAATAGGGAGGAGACGGGATTTCGAAAAAACAGCCTATTGTAAAATTTAATTGGTTTGAAATTGTTTTTCCCTGCTTTTTGTCATTCAAGTCTCTTCTTGTTTGGAAACCTTTTATGTGACATAATGAAGCGATGTAGGACCGAACTTTAAATCTTGTGCCACCCTCATCATCATCTTAATAGTCTCCAACTGAGCAATGGAATGCATCAGACGTTTAATATGTCCACGAATGATCAGGGAGTGCTTTCTGAAACTTAAACTTGTAACAAACTTTTAAGTGGTGTTACGACCATATTGATCCTACCCAGCCCTTTATTTGATTCTGTCTTCCTTTACAGCTCAGCCTGAAAGAAGCTCCAGAAGTGACTCGAAGAAAAGAACCACAGCTATTGGATGAGTAAGTCCTAATGAAGTGACGATACTTAACCACTTCAGTTACTTAAACTAAAACCACTTCCAAGTCTGCCTCCGTGCATCCGCTGCACACAGTGCATGGCAGACTCTACAAGCTCCTGGAGAGACTAGGGCACCACCCAACTGCTTCCTGCAAATGTTGACTTGGCAACCAAACACAACAGTCACATTTTGCAGGACTGTCTGTTGATGAATAAAAGACAAGATTTTTGGGTGAAGCCAAAGTGACTGCAAACTTGGGGGACTACCGAAGACCTGCATCAACCATATACATGTAGTTGATACCAGATTATAAACCCCTACTTTAACTTCACTACAACCAGTGTCTGAAATCAAACCAACAGTGTTTATAGATAACAATTCAGATACCTTAAACCACTAACCCAAGTGCATGTTTTACGCTTGTACATCTTGGCTCTGCGCTCTTGTGCATTGTGACTCAGTTTATTATATGTTTGCTCAATTTGGCTCTTGTTTTTTGCAGCCGACGAGGTGGCAGCCCTCAGACAGAAAAGATGCAGGACTTGAGGAAGCAGCTGCGAGAATTCACACTGAACACACAGCAAGAGTTGGAAGCTGAGCGCAATAACTTAATGACCGAGAATATCGTGCTGAGAGAGCAATTGAAGGAAAGCCAGGAATACATCGATAAGCACCTTGTAAAGTGAGTGTCGTCAAAGTTGTGAAATTGTTGGTTCAAAGCATCTATTAGAATACTAGAAATATAGATTTACAAGTTGACTGGACTGGGAATCGCAGCACAGATCTTTAGATTGCTTTCCACTGCTCTACAAGTTGAGCTGTTTATATAGAGGCCTTGCAGGAGAGGTCATCACATCAAAAGGCGCTGTTTTTGACGTCAAATCTACATTATTGGCCCATGCGGTAAACTTTGTACTTTGTCATCAGTGCAACAATGTGGCAGGGTCTACTGAGACACTGTCATCACGCGGCAAACTTTGTTGGCGACGTCTGTGCGGACACTTTGAGCGTTGATTCTATTTTCGCTAATCTGATCGTGTTTTCTCGCTGCAGGTATAAACAAGAGATTGTACGTCTTCGAGGTCTTCTTGGCATGGATACTGAAGGTCACATGACGTCCATGTCGGGGGCTGCAGCGTACGATAAGCTAAAGAACAATCGCAGGAGATGAAATTCAACGATGTCGTAAAAATAAATCTGGATCTCTACTTTGCAAAAACAGTGTTGCTAGGACATGTCACAGTTAGTAGTGAAGTCACAAGGACAGTATTTTGGACCTTGCATAATATTCTGACTGTGTCTCTGGTAGTTCACTCCTAAAGCCTGCAGCACACTAGCCGCCAACTTTGGCGACAAGAAACGTTCAGCTGACACCTCTCGATGCCGGGTGGCCAGTGGATCCCAGAATCGGCGTCCAGTAGCGTCTTTTCCGCCACTTTAGGCTGCAATTTTGAAATCATGTGACATCAAGACACAAGCTGATTGGCCATAGCCTTGCCACTGACGCCAAGTCAGGCGGCCATCCGTAGCACCCCTGGCTTCTTCTTGCGTTCAAACGCGGCGACACGTGTCAAAAATCAAATATGTTAGATATTTGGCGTTAAGTTGTGGCAGGTGGCGTCAAGTCGCGTTCGCCGACGCCGTTCGTAGCAGACTAGGGATTTTTCAGACGTTCAGGACTCTTGCGGCAAAAAACGTCTGTGAACGCCAAAATTGGCGGCTAGTGTGCTGCGGGCTTAACATATGCGAGGAGTGGGAACAGATAAAATATTTGTTTTGACAGATGTGTCAAACTTCAGTAGTATTGCTAAAAGTGTAAAACATTATCATGATATTTATTTTCCGTCCATTGTGCATTATTTGAGTGTAAATGGGTAGGGTTGTGTTCTCATGCCATTGCAATAATATATGAGGCTCCCTTTATTTGCAATAATTATTGACTGTGCTGAACTGTATACTGCAAGTTCCTCCTGATATTAGTTTGTTATTTTATAGAAAATATTTTTGACTTCTTATTTTCAAAGCATATGACGTTTTGCATTGAAAATGTTTATGTAAATTCGTATTATCGAAAATAATATTACTTAAGTCGGTTTTTGTCCCATTCATCTGTGATACGTGTACATGTGATTGTGAGATTATTGATAACCATAGAATGTCTGGAACACCATCTACCCATACTTACAGTACACCTGAAGTTTATATTTATGCAGACAAGCCTACTCTTCCTTTTATGTTCACTGTAATCATAATTGATTTACACATTTGTTGCTGCTATGATTTGAACACAATCAATGTGTATATTTAGTTCAATTTCATGGATGGTGCTTTTTATTGACTTTGCTCGGTCTTAATTCCTTAAGCCATCTTGGGTTTGAGATAGCATAAGATAGTCGAAGTAAGCCGCAAAATGTTGCACTTTTTACTTCTTCAGTTCGCAAAAATTTCAGAAAAAATTTAATTTTTACCACTTTTTGTGGCCGAGTACGAAATTAGTTCTTGGCAAAAAAATGTTCCCCATTTTTATTTTCGCCAATTAACATTATTCATGAAGTCTATGAAAATAGAATGCTTGCAAAAATATGCAGGTTTACAGTAGTTGCAGATACTGCAGAAGCAAAATAGAACTATCGCAAGCCATCTGAATAAATAAAATTCTTAACTTGGCAATTATGCTGCGATTTGCATGCAGGCATGATCAAGTCTTGTCAGTTTTCCGTTCTTGTTAAGTTAGGTTTTACTTAGGGTGATTTAGACTAGCTTAGCCAATAGTGCATTCAGATAATATTGCAAAATCTGGTCTATAAGACCCACTCTTTGGCTGTTTGTTTGTTTGCCTGTGGGATCAATAGAATTGGTGTGTCCAGCATGTCATGCAAATTTACAAATTACAAATTACAAATCGTTTATTGAATCCGTATAAAAATTTACATTTTACAAAGATGAAAGTACAATAAACATAAGTGCAGTGCAGAAAGAATGTAAGAAGAAAAAGAGCACTAAGTAATTAAAGTAGTCAAATAATATTTAGATTACTTAAGAGTGTTTGAAGATCGGTGATCATAAATGAGGTATATAATGTAGTATTCAGCAGTGTTGACCTTCAAGGTTATAATATAATACATGATGAGCTATACCGTTTTCCTTACTTGGTAAGCAAGGAAGCAAAATTTGCCAGTGATTGAGGCGGGCTACATTTTTTTCAGCTGTTAAAAGGTAGAACAAAAAATCTTTATTTTGGAGCTCACTTTTTAATCCAATTCTTTTCAAGTTAAGATATTTGTCACGGAGACTGGAGAAAAAGGGACATGAGCAGAGGAAATGCATTTCGTCTTCAATCTCCTTATTTCCCTGAATAGAACAGTGAGAGCACCAGCGTTCGTCCCTTGGTATGATGGGACGACAGTGACGACCCTTTTCAATGCATGCATGTAATTACCGGTAACAGCTTTTGACTGTCGGTGTCTGGTATTCTAAATCAGGTTGTAAAGTGTGTGTAGTGAAGAGTAAGTGCATCCTGACTCTGATGCATTTGCATCACTATATTGGGCTTTTTGGGTGAGTCACTTTCAAAACCTTGGGCGGCAAGGTGAAAGTAGTGCAGTGGTCATTGTAAATCATGTACCCCTTGGGTAACTAAGACAAATTTCAGTTCCATCAACTATAATTGATATTAGTATTTGACGGCATTGGATGGCCATGCTTGTCAGCCCTCACAAATCGTGTTGGCGAGCACATTAACCCTTTACCTACTGAGCCACTACCCACCTGGGACACTGAGGCATTTTTGGCATTTTTTAAACGTTTTAGTAATAATTTTATTAGTTTTTTGGGTGGTTTTCTATCGAAAAAACACCTATTGATTATTGAGGGCAACTATCAGACCTTTCAAAAAAAAAATTGTTTACATGACCTTTTGACCTAATTTAAAGGTCATGTGATCCAAGATGGCTGCCGAAAAAAGAAATCTCCTTATTTTAGGTGTATAAAGTCCTCAACACTCAAACAAAAAATTGCACATGTACAAAACAATTACATACTCTAGAATATGGTATTTTCTCATGAAAGTTAACGATTTAGGACATTAACATTACATTTTTCAGAATTTGTGGGCCATTTGTGTGAATCAGGAATTAGGAATTTCAGAAATTTTTTGTCTAACTCCGTAAAAGAACAAAAAACAATGTATTCATTCAAAACTGTGTTACTCTTTATTTGAACTAATACAACTGGTGCATAAACTGAATACAAAGCCTTATTTTATTTCATCTTAGCTGGTTTTGAGTTGACCCCTTGATTCCCCCCCCCCCCCCCCCCCATCTGCACATCAGGCCTCCATCCAGGATCCAATGCCAAAGTGTTTCATCCAATGCCGAAGTCTTTTCAGGAGGATTTCAGAAGAAATGACTACGAGCAATTCAAGAAAGGAGAGCTCTTTATCAGTATTCATCTAGATTGCTTTACAACTCGGCATAATCAACCTTTGTGTGAGAAATGCCTCGTCGTTTTGCTCGCCATTGTGTACTTCTAGTTCCACCAGCCGCCGAATGCATGTACTGGCAGCACTGATCATAAGTTGTTAGCAGATGGCGAAACTATGCATTCACTTTTAGAACGCAATAGTATTCCGCGAAGATGACGTCACTGCAGCTGCTGCCCTCTATTTCCCCATCGCTGAATTACAGGCAATGTCGGACAAACATGCGGTTTCGTAATGGATTCAGGCTTTCTAACTAGGGCAGTTAGATTCAATCTGGCACATGTCCGAGTGTTGGAAATACTACATAATTGTTCTGAATATTTCTCTCTCCGACTCTATGGTATCATTCATGCTAAAAACAATGCAGGGTCAAAGATAATTGACTTTGAAATAAGCTCAAATGCGTAGAAATAAGTGTCGATGTCCGACTGTCACGTGACTAAAACGTCATCAATATCTTATGCAAATGACCTTGTGAGCTATAAATAGTAACTTCGCGGAATGCTATTGCAGATAAAGGCCAGTTTATACTCGCTCGCCGACCCACAGTTTCGCTTTGGTAGGCGAGTAGTCCGCGCACTCCGCCGACTTGAGCGGACCAATCGTCCGACTAAAAACGCAATGCGCTTTCGTCCAGGCAGTGACGGATCCGGCTAGCGTGTTTCGGACGCGTTTTTGTTATGCTTCATTTCATACTATACGTAAAAGTTTCCATTTCATTTTTTTGCCTCTAGGGTCAGTGATCTCTCAGGTATTTCCACCTCTCTCATGTCTTTCCAGTGTCTTTCATCAAAATGGTGACCAATGGATACCCAGCTCATGATTCCTGTACTCGGACAGAGAGCTATTGTAGAGGTTTGGATATTTCCGAACCTCTTCGATCAAACGTTCATCTTCAGTAGTAGAAAAGGGTTGGTTCTTCCTCGAAGACATGGCGATAAATGTAGACTTCGACAAGTTAACCTGAATGGAGGCGTCATGCGGAAAAAGTTAAATTTGAGTTATGTTTTATACGTATTGCGCACACGTTGTCCAGGTGCAAAGCGCACTGCGAGTTGTCCGCTTTTGTCCGTGTTGTGCATGTCACATTTCACTTGTTACGCAAGGGTCTCCGGCGAGAGAGCGGCGACCAAATGAAAATGTCCGTTCCGCATGTGGATCGGCGAGCGAGTATAAACTGGCCTTTAGACGCGTACCCGGTACGCATGACGCGTTCTGAGATAGCAAATTAGTCCGTACGGGGTACGCTCTACGTAGGCAAAGGGTTAACAGGCAAAGTATGTATTATGCAGGTCTTCAACCATTTAATTGTATAATACAAACGGTGGTTTATACTCCCTATGAATAATGTTTTAATGTAGCTATATTCAACATAATTTATTCTCCAATTACATGTAGTATACTTCATTTTCAAATGTAGAATCATGCAGGTTTGCTCTTTGTTTCTCTTCGTGTGTGTAGGGTCAGCTTCTGGCGGTATTTTTGGCTATTAGATAGAAAGATCATTATACCGATCACTATCGCATTTAAAGAAAAAAGGTTACGCAAGCCACTTCTCCAGTGAAAAAAGTATAACTAGCATTGCACAAGGTACTTGAAGGTAAGTTTGTGCTCTCTACTGTGAGGCAGATCCTGTTGTTTAGACACTTGTCAGAATTTCTACCAACTCAGTTGTGACGATTTGTTTTGTGTTTTCATCCAGTTGAGGCTAACCTAAGCCTTCCCTCATCACAGCGGTGTATTTCGTTATACGGAAATAGCTCAGTGTCCTGATGATCTGAGCGTTCAACTTCCAAAATGATATCATAAGTGCTGATAATTGAAGAAACAGGAGGTAGGCGTAGCATTTTCACAGCCCACAAAGATAGACTTTTCGGGAACTGCTGCATGCATGGAGATAGGAGCGATGTACATGTAGCTGTAAATTAGTGATGATATTCGTACTATTTTTATGCGCCTCAACATTTATAATGCAAAATTAATTTTTGCTCTGTGCTTTGGAGGACAGTTAGTCATATGGGCAATCATGGTATTGTCAACTCCAAAATGTTCCATACTGAACTTCCAGCAGTATTGCTGACGCGCGGTGTCTGTTAAGCTTAGCCACTGTTCAATGCATGTCTACAGATACTCGACAACTAGGCTTCGGATACCAAATTTCATCCAATTTGACAAGAACTAAAACGTTCCACATACATATATATCTCTGGGTATTTTTGGATAGCTAAGACCATTCATAATGATATCTGGCAAAATTTTCTTCAAAAGCTTTATTAAATGTTGACCTTGCAGCAAGTTTTTACCAGCTGGTAAAGCACGGGTTTATGCCTGTTTCGCCTATTCCTGTTTCGCCTACAAAATTCCCGTTTCGCCTATTCCTGATTCGCCTATTCCTGTTCCGCCTATTCCTGTTCCGCCTATTCCTTTTTCGCCTATTTCCTGTTTGGCCTATTTCCTGTTTGGCCTATTTCCTGTTTGGCCTATTCCTGTTTCGCCTACTTTCCAGTACCCCTACAATAAATCGACTCTCCCACGGGGAACCTTAGGGATGCATGTCCATTTTATGGGGAAAATGTGAGGGGACAATTGGATGATGTTAACGATGTGATGACAATTTGACGAATCAAATGCCATCAACTTTGTTAACAAACCATGCCATGACCGTTTTGAAAGAGTCACCTTGAAAGCGGGGACAGTCCGGGACTTATTTGACCATATGACCATAGGACCATACTGACACACAGTAAAAACTAATAGATTAAGTAGAGTAAAGCAGTCGTTTATTTTATGAAAACTGAATTCATGAGTTTTTGATAAAAATACATAATATTGTACATTCTCATAATTATTTGATCAAAATCAGCTGTAAAACCCATGTCATAATATACATGTAGGTACAGCACATATAAAGTCAAACAAGGTGGAAAATACATATCATGATATTATGTCAGACGAGGTAACTGATGGCATCAACGTAACTCATTATGTCCCTCTCTCCATTGACGTATTGTTTTTTGAGGCGTAACATGCGTTCGTCAATGCGTACATATGTGGCTCTCCTCGGGTTTGGTCGGTCAGTAAGGGGCGGTTCATATTCCTACGTCTGTGGGGAGGTTAGCAATACATTTGAATAGGCGAAACAGGAATAGGCTAAACAGGAATTAGGCGAAACAGGAATAGGCTAAACAGGAATTAGGCGAAACAGGAATTAGGCGAAACAGGAATAGGCGAAACAGGAATAGGCGAAACAGGAATAGGCTCAACAGGAATTAGGCGAAACAGGAATAGGCGAAACAGGAATTAGGCGAAACAGGAATTAGGCGAAACAGGAATTAGGCGAAACAGGAATAGGCGAAACAGGAATAGGCGGAACAGGAATAGGCGAAACAGGAATACACCAAAGCACGCTCCTGTTCATTGTCATGTGTATTGTACCAGCTGGTAAAATCACGCTCCTGTACATGCAATTGTCATGTGTATTGTACAATGCAAGTAGAAATTCTGCATGCATTGTAGTACAATACACATGACAATGTACAGGAGCTTGCTGCAAAGTCAACATTTGATAAACTTTTGAAGAAAAGTTTGCAGGTGTTCATTTCTGGTTCGTAGTTCATCCTTGAGCTTCCAATATGACTTGGTTACGAGACAATACCACCAATGAATATTCATACATACATACATGAATATTCATTGGTGGTATTGTCTCGTAACCCAGAAGTATTAAGGTAGCAGGAAGGGTTGGGCGTTTGTGGTTTCTGAGTCTGAGGGGGTTGGTGTCTGTTGACTGTGCTTTAAGAGAGACTAGGCATGGCGCCAGTCTCTCTTAAAGCACAGTCAACAGGCATTTGGTCTCAGTATTTGGGTTTTGATTGCCATGACTGTACCCCTGTAAAAGTCAGAGGAGGAGAAGTTTGGAATGATGAAAGCATTGAAGAAGAAGAAATGTTATTATTGAGGAAAGCAAAATTTATTATGAGACTAGAAGGCAGTGTCCTGACTTGATTATTTTGAAAATGGCGGTCTGAACACATTAAAAGGTGGAACATGGCATTTTATCGACTTTGAAGTGTTCCGCAGTTAAAGGGAGACTATAGGCAGCAGCTAGGTAGGCAAGATAAAGTCATACAAATTTGCCAATAGGGGTCAGTCATATCTCTAGGCATGGCGCCAGTCTCTCTTAAAGCACAGTCAACAGGCATTTGGTCTTAGTATTTGGGTAAGTACAGAATCAAGGCAGCTCAGAGAGCAATGATTGAACGATGCTGTGGACAAGTCCAAGGATACTGCATCAGTCACGACCAACTTCTCATCAGAAAGCGTCACCACCAGCATATTCAATGTTCAGTTCCAACCTGTACCAGTCCAATGCACGCCTGTCATGGTCAGCAGTGGTCAGCTTAGCGCGATATGGAACATTCTTCCGAAACTCAAGCGAGGGAAGTCTGCTCATTAGCCTATCTCGCGCACTGCTCCTTCTTGTCAAACATCGTAGTGAAATCGTGGTACAGTGGGGCGTCCTCGAGGATTAGAGCTGGTCGGACAGACGTGAGGTGGAATGTGGGCGGCTGCACTTCTTCGTTGATGTGCGATGGCAGATAGCACAGTTGTTGCGTTGCATGACAGCTGAAAGTGAATGTGATATCATAGAACTGAGGCGTTTGCAATGATATTATAGGTGAAGTAGAAGGAAGGAGTGAAATGGGCCATCTTCCAGTGACTAATATACAGAGTAAGGGCACTGGGTGTTGTTAGATTCAGCATTGAATGTATTCCTCGTACAAGCGTGAATAGTGTGGACATACAGTGAGAGGTGAGCGACCCCTATTGACTACTTCTTGTAACTTTATCTTGGATATTATATTAGTATTGAACTTCTAGCCATGGAATATGAAGAAATTGAAGTTGTAGGCATGGAATATGAAAAATTATTCAACGGTGAAAGACATTATTCCACGAGGCTTTGCCGTGATCGCAAAGGACGCGACGTGATTGGTTCACATGCTAATGAGGTATGATAATGATAATTACCTCTATAATGCTACTTGGATAGCGACTGTGTCGTTGACTGCAACAGTGGTCAATGTCAATGTGTGCCTGTAATGTCAATGAAGTATGATGAGGTGATGACGATAGTGCAATTATTAAATATTGGCAAGATATCATACTGCAACATAGGTCTTGTTTTTGACAGATGACTGTGCGACATTCCCATTGGGTCTTGTTAGAGTCAGCGCTGCATGTATTCCTTGTACAAGCTTGAATAGTTGTGACGGACTTTGAGGGGTGAGAGACCCCTATCGGCTACTTCGTCTAACTTTATCTTGCCTACCTAGCTGCTAGCAATTGTGCCCCTTTATCAAGACTGAAACCCACTGTGCGGGGCTAAGAAATTACCTTTATAATCCTAGTTGGATAACCACTGTGTAGATGATTTGAAGAGTGCTCTGTGGATGTGTGCCTGTAATGTCAATGAAAGTATGATGAGGTGATGACGATAGTGGAATGACGAAATATTGGAAAGAGATCTATTCCTAGAAGAACATATGTCCTGTTTTGACTAGGTGGCGCATTTTAGAATCAGCAGTGAGCACTGTGTGTAACATGGTGGAGGCAGCGGAGATAATAACTGTGTCGAAAGTATTGTTATAGGGCCTTCCCTAGGCCCATGGGGTTAAATTTACAATCCACGATTGAAAAGACGTAGTTTGATCGCATTCAACTATAAATACATTGAACAGTCGTGTTCCTTTAGTCAACCGATGACCTTTTGTTGGGCCATGATCGGGGATTGTAAACTGTAAATGTATTATGGACTGGGAGACGGGGGAAACACAAGTGAAACTGAAATGGACCAAAACAAGTGATTTTGGGGCTTTGGTTTAGACGCATGCCCCACATGGGCCATGCGGGATTATACGGTTCATGTGAACTTGTTGACATCTACATGATCTGGTGCTGTTATTGGTCATGGTACATGGTAGGCCTAATCATCATGGCTATATGTTTCAGGAAAAGCTCGGAGTAAAATGAACTGCCGATGAATAATGATGTTGTTCATGTTTACCATGTTTACTAGTACATAGCCATAGGGTATGCACTGGCCAGTGCACTTTCTGCACGTCGTCATGGTCACTCATGTACGTGATACCTTGCATATTTTGTTTTTTGAATGCGCATGCTTTTTGGGCAAAATCACTTGTACCAACACTAATGAATAATGTCTTCTTATCCCTATGACTCCATACACAGTGAGGGCATTGTCCCATTCCCATCAAATGGTAACTTATTGTACCGTATTAGGGTGGAAGTTGGGGAGGAGATACCTACCGTTGCACGCCTGTCATAATCAGTAGTGATGAGCTTAGCGCGATATGGAACATTCTTCAGGAACTCAAGCGAGGGAAGTCTGCTCATTAGCATATCTCGCGCACTGCTCCTTCTTGTCAAACATCGAAGTGAAATCGTATTGGAAAACGTCTGGCTTTGCGCCAGACGTTGAGACTAATAAGTGAAGAACTAATAGGTAAAGAACTTCTACTTGCGCGAGACTGCTCTGATAAAATTATCATTGCAGAGACTACGGTGACGTACACATATATTTTTTACAATCAAAAATGCCCTCAAAAGACGAAATGGAATGATTATTTTATTGATTTTTCCTACTATATGACTTCCAATTATCACTTTATACAAATAGATCGGCGTTAGGTCGCATGCTTTTCTTTCCTGGTGACACTATAAAGCAAAATAGTTGCAACCCCGTAAATGCGCTATAAGTCCAATAATAAGTGACGGTGACCCGTTATAAATGTTTCGCCAGCTTCGCTTTTTTGCCGCTACGCGGCGCGTTGGGCCCTTGCGTCAAGTCATATTGGAAGCTCAAGGATGAACTACGAACCAGAAATGAACACCTGCATGCGGGTAATAATTCTACCAGCAAATCTTCTATATCATAAAGCCCTTTGTAGTGCATCTATTCACCCTTGATGCCGATAAAAACAGACGTACTATTCACTTGTCGCGCCCGCCAAATTAAGTTGTCAACATTGCAAAACTCGGCGGGTCCAAGAATCTAGAGCATTTCCTGAAAGATAAAAATCATATTTACATTGGGCGTAATTTGCAAAAATATGTCAAAAATGCAAAACCAGAAGACAATAAATGGGGCAATCCATTTTCCCTCTGGCGATTCTCAAGAGAGACGAGTTTACAAAAGTATGAATGTTATGTGCAATATATTAATTTGATGAACCAATTACATGAGTTGAGCAATCGTACGTTGGTATGCTGGTGGCATCCCCTAGCCTGTCACGGTCATATTCTCATCAAACTATAATAAATACTGCCAGCCCACCATTCATATTCACCATGGTTTGCAGTGAGAAGATATCGTGTTTGCCATCGCCCGTCCGAGCTTCACTAGACCATGCGCTGTGTCAAGCCATGGATCCGAAAGTGCCCTATGTGAAGATCGAAAACGTTTACGTGTATGGAGAAGAGCCATATGCAAGCTTAGACAAGTCGGAAGAATCAGGAGGCTGGTCGCTGTCTCACACCAATTGGTAAATTGATGGCGCGCTCTATGTTCTCAATCGTAGGCCCCTACACTGCCGTCCGAAGAGAAATATGGACCCTACACCATGATTGATCTATTCAACCTACCAAGAGTAACCACGCTCGAAGTGCATCGAATCATGGACATCATCGACAGTGGCTACACACATCTTGAAGAGTTAGACACGACCAAGTATTGGACACTCCAGGATGAAGACCTCTATCCAAAACCAAACTGTGATCTACATAAGAGCATAATTGAATCGGCCAAGTTTCAGTGTACAGAAGACCTACCAACCTGAAATTTACTCCTGCATGGGTGTTATAATTCTACCAGCAAACATTCTACACAATGGATGGAAGCATGATCGTGTTCGTCTAGTGAGATAGAAGAGACAGCTTCAACATCACCTTGATAGAGGTTGCCTCCGATGCCTGGTTCCTGTTACAGACATGCAGAAGTCGATTCATCGTAGCACCCAAAGAGCCAACCTAGTATCTGCTTCACAAAGACCATCTTCCAAAGTTCCTGTGAAGGGCTTCTCTTCCCACAAAAACCCGCTGAATAAAGCGCCCTCTTTTATCCATTTGAGAACTATTTTTTGAATTTCCCGCCTCGAACTTTTTTGAGACGAATCCTGAATTTCCCGCCTAAATCATGGATCCACCACATTGGAGCTCGGAAACAACATACTATACTACTTATGGTCATCTAGAACGATACTGATTATGCTTCAATAACAAATGCCATCATCGTTTTTTTGATGGGCTAGGGCTAGAACATTCACGAAGATGCTCAATTTTTCCTTGCCTTAAATATTTTTAATTTTTAGTATTAGTAATGATAAAGACAGGCCTTCCACTAACGAAAGGTGAGCTAGTTGGAATAATACTATACATTTAGTATTGTAATACCATTGTGAAACTAATGTATAACAATGATTCTTGGTCAGCTGGGGACCTTACTGTCCTGGCTGGGCAATCAACTTTTCCCCCTTTTTGCCTCAGTGTTTCTATCCGGCTTTTGTTCAAGCGAGATATTAATCCTTTTTGGCTCACTGTAGGGGAGTCTATACAATACCACTGGGTCCGTCGTCCGTCGTCGTCGTCGTCGTCTGTATATCCTGTTTCAAAAACAGGTAGCACGTTTTTTAACCGCTAGAGCTATGAACTTGAAACTTTGTAAACAGGACCCCCCCCCCCGGGTCAGGTGACCTCCGACACTGAATTTCGATCCGATCTGATTTTTTACTAGTCCACCAGGGGGCAAAAGTGGAAACCTTAAAAGTGTGATATCACTCTAATGGGTGACTCGTTTTCGATTAACATTTTATGGTAGGTTCTCCTAGCGAGGATACGTCACATATCATACGGGTTTTGGATTTGACCAAATTTTAAAGGTCACAGAGGTCAAATGGCGCAAATTGGCCGTTTGAGTGTAACTATGGAGCGTTTCTTAACTGCTAAAGCTATGAACTTTGGTACACATGACTCCTACGTCATGTTACCTCTGACACCGAATTTCGGTCAAATCTGATTCTCGACTTGGCCACCAGGGGGCCAAAACTGAAAAAGTGTGACTTGTTTTCGATGATATTTTTATGGTAGATAGTCCAAGCAAGGATACATCACAAAGTCATACCGACTTTGATTTGACCTATATACTATACATGTAGCATCAGGATGAATTCCTAACCACCAAATATCTATACGGTGAGCACAATGGCCCCTGGCCGTTTCATTTCTGTCAATATAATTTTTTAATTTGAACAAAATGCATTTGAAAATGCAATAGACATTAGACATTTTTACACATAATCAACCATGAATTGGAAGTGGTGAGTCCAAATATCATGAAATTTGGTGGATAGACTGTTGTTTGTATGGCTAATATCCTTAGCCTATCCTTAACTCAAGAAGAGTTGGTGTTCACTGTTGGCCAGTTTGCATCTGAACCCTTCACATATCATACCTCTTTAAACTTTAAACTTCGTGTACTCTTTGTTTGCAGGTAATTTTTAGGTTGACCAGACTAGGGAGCCTCCGGCATTGTATGTGACTTGAGTGATCCATCCAGTCATTAATATGCTCATCACCATCGCCAGATTCGGAACTAGGCTGTTCACCAAGTATCTCCTAGTGACTAATGTCGCATTCTCGTGTGGGTTCTCGAATGCTGGTGATTTAATTGTGCAGGGCATGCAGATTCATGAAGACAAGAAATCACAAAAGAAACTGCACTCCAACAAGTGGGTGGACTGGGAGCGCACAGGTAAGCTCAACATTTCGGGAGGAAAAATCTAGGTTGGTTATTAAATGTAAATTATGGCAATGTGGCATGTAATGCGAGAAGAATTCATTCATTGTCATCAACTTAGGAATTTGGTACGCCTACAGCTTGTCTCTCCTCTTCTCGAGAGATCATCGGTTTTGGAAAACAGTTTTGGGTGTTTCATAATAATGTATACATGTACTTGTTTACTTTCGGCACAGTATTAGTGCTGTCCTCGTCTTAAGAGGGAATAGTTGATCATCTGGCATGCCTGGTTCGTGCAATCAGTCTCATAATCCACTTAAAAGCAGCCTCTGTTTAGACTTTTTGAAATTGATTTTGCAACTCTCTCTAACTTTGAAATTGTGTTGGTTCCCAACATAAGATTGAAAAAAACCAAATTTTGAAAGTATTTTTCACATATTGGCCCAAAAGGGCAGTGACATTCATTTATGAAGTAGACTTTTAGCTATGGCCGGGTATATATATAAGAGAGTATTCAACTGCATTAAACCTTTGTCTGCTTGCCTTCTAGGGAACGTGTTCAAGGTTGGTGCTCTCTTGGGTGTTTTCCAGCACTACTGGTATGTCCTACTAGATACTAAACTACCAGGAACTGCAGGCAAGACAATGCTGAAGAAAATTATAGCCGACCAACTGGTAGCATCGCCTGTAAGCTCGGCCATATTTGTGATTGGTAAGTACATGTTATACCAACTTTTTCCCCCGAATCCTTTCTCTCTGATCACATCATGCAGTTGCAGACCATAATAATGCAGTGTTTCTATTGTGCTGTAGGTATTTCTTTGATGGAGCACGAAACCTGTCAGGAGGCAATGAAAGGATTTAAGGAAAAATTTCCTGTTATCTATTTGGTAAGTGAGGAATAGTTTGAAACATCTGTAATTTTCATAAGGGAATTATCAGGGGACTCTCCGTCATGTTGTCCTATCAGAAGTGTTTTGAAAGGCGTACGCCGTTCGTTAACCTTTGAACTTTGTAATTGAACTTGACAGTTCCAATTGCCTAAATACGAACTGTATTATATGAATTTCAACATGCCGTTACAAATACTATTTATACATACCAATTTTCAGCAAGTTCGCATGCATAATAACAGCACTATGGCAACTGCATTTTTCCTGGACCACGAGTAATTTCGAACGGCGTACCCCTATAAAATGCAATGGGCAAAGTAAACCCACTCTCCAAAGCAGACATGATATCAAGCTTATTCTTTTTCCTAGTACAGGGCCCCTTTCTACAGGGCAATATTCTGGTCGTTTGCTACTGATAGGCCTACAGTTGAAATTGAGCTGATCCACTGTATTTGTCAATGTGACCCAAACCAGAAAAATGAGTCACTTGGGGCAAATTTGGAGAAGTGAGTTACATATATCAGCAGAAAGCTTAGATTCCACAGACTTTAAAATCACACCAAAGGGTTTATTATAGCGTTTTGACAAATCATAATTGGGGTCGCAAGCCATCTTTGCCTCAATCTTTTTCGAGAAAAATGGAGGAGATGGACGAAGGCGAGGCATCAACATGAAAAGGCCAGAAACAAATTTGGTACTGCGTATCCACTTTAGTAGATAGATATATATATTGATGTGTGCATATTTATGATCACTAAAGCTAAGATTAATTGAATGAAAAAAATGTTGGGAGATTTTGGTGCACAATGCCTTTGAGGGCCTGCAGCACGAAATCATCATGTGCCCCGCGCAAGTGACCTTTTTTGTGGTGTCGGGTCACCTCAAGTTTTATCATGACTGTATAAATAGCAATGTGATAATTTGAAAATTGCAGACTGACTGGAGCTTCTGGCCTGTCGTTCAAGGAATCAACTTCAGATACGTTCAAGATAGATACAGGGTAATGTACGTCAATGCGGCAACTTTAGTTTGGACAGTTTTCCTGTCTTATGTCCAATTTGTGGTAAGTAAATCTCATCTTAAGATGTTTGTGTATCTCTCAAGTCAAGACAAGGGTTGGATGTTGCTATTTATTCGTTTTTCTTCTGCAATGTTTTTTTTTAAAATGGGTAAAAACCACTCTTATTTTCTGGCTAGTAGAAAAGACAAAATTAATGATTGTTTTGGCAGTGAAACAGTTAAACAAGGTCGAGAATGGTTTTTACTCGATTTTCTTAACATCGTCTTCTTACTTACAGGATGAAAAGCATCTAGCAGCCAGGCATGAAAACGATATGGTGTGTGTAAAAACTCAAGGACCAACCCAAAAAATAAAAACATTCACTGAGTAATTTGGATTATGTCGATAAGAACACTTGTTGGGCTCTTTACACCCATGTTCAACACTAGTGATACTCAACTGAGTGTACAAAGAATGCATTTAGTATCTTTCGTAACAAATAATGTCAGTGTTGTTTTGAAGTGTTTTGGAGCGTTGCCCGAGGATAATATTTAGTGCTGAATCTGACATTACCCATCTTGACCCTCAAGCGACCTGGACTTCGTTACACAGGTGTGGTAATAACAGACCGATTAACTCTGTGTATATTAACTCTGTGTATATCAGCCACCTGAAAGATGTGTTAATAATAATAGCCCATCTAATAGCCCATCTGCTCCTGCCTATTATCCCCCTCAGGCTCATCACTATGCGCCTCGTCGTTGTGAAATGTCACATATCCTGTCATTTTGCCGCTTGGCACAGCTGCAGAAAGTCCGGATCGAGTTCCGCTGGTTGCGACTTTTCGTAGACTTACCGTTTGGCAGTTACTCCACTATGAACACTGGTCCTCCGTATGCTGTCGAAAGCTGTCACCATGGTGAAAGTAGAATTTACCATGCTCCCATGGTAAATATTTCTCACCGTCCCATTTCACCATGGTGAAGTGCTGTCAATTTAGCATGGGTGAATTGTGGATTTACCATGGTGAAATTGAGACCAATTTTTCGTAAGGGATGCTATATGTATAAACATCATTTTTTGTGTTGACCTCATATCCTAATGTCGATCATGGACAAGCCTCTGAGCGTCCAATTTCTCATCAGATTGACCTACGACCAATGTGATGGAGTCTACCAAGAGGACCTATCTGATCGCACTGGCATTGTTCAGAATCGGATCAGTCACCCATGTGACATGACATGAGTCGATATCAAGGATGACCGAAAAGAGTCATGGGACAGGAAGCCAAGAATGTGACACAAAGGTTGTGGTCTGCCCGCAAATGCACCCCTTGAAATACTTCCCTGAGTGCATATTCATGTATATAAAGGACATAATGCATATTTTTTTGGCGAAAGATTTCCAAGAATGAAAAACCATAACAACTTTGTATAATTGATCAGAATTCATTATAAGAACAAAATAGCATTAAAGAAGGACTATAGGCCGGAGCAGTGGGGTTAAATTGGCCATCTTCGGGTGACTAATATTCAATTAAAAATGCTCTCAAAAGACGAAAAGGAACGATTATTTATTAACATTTCCTGTCAACTATTCTCAAAACTTACTAAAAGTGGAATAGACGGGAAAGTTTTCAAAGTCATAAAAAATATGTATGAAAATGCAAAATCTTGTGTTAGGTTAAACGAAAAGGACTCGGATTATTTTTTCTGTAACGTGGGAATACGCCAGGGTGAAAATCTGGGCCCTTTTTTATTCGCCATATTCCTAAATGACATGGAGGACTTTTTCAAATAAACGAGTTAAGGCGCTTTCTTAAACTTTTCCTAATCCTCTATGCTGATGACAATGTTCTGTTTGCGGAGACACCAGAAGGACTTCAGAAGGCTCCAGACTGCCTAGGCGAATATTGTGACATCTGGAAGCTCAAAGTGAATACGGACAAAACAAAAATAATGATATTTTCAAGTAACAACAGGAAGAAAAAGAATCCACCGTTGTTTAAATTCAACGGAGACACCATTGGAATTGTTGACTCATACACTTATCTTGAAATAAAATTCTTTAAAAACGGAAAATTCTACAAAGCCAGAAAACGAGCGAGTGATCAAGCCCAAAAAGCAATGTTCGCCTTATTGAAGAAGTGTCGCACACACAACCTACCAATTGATTTGCAATTACATGTACAGCCATTTGATACCGCAGTTATACCTGTTCTTCTCTATGGTTCTGAAATATGGGGCTACGAGGATAACAAAATAATAGAAACCATACAACTAAAATTCTTTAAATATATACTCGGACTTAAAAAAAGCACTCCCTCTGCCATTGTCTGCGGTGAACTAGGTCGCATGCCTGTGGAAATTTTAATTAAACAGGATGATAAACTACTGGGCTAAAATACTTAGTAGTGAGGACAATAAAATTAATAAAATTCTTTATTGGCCAGAGACCTCTATTAAAACCTGTGTACATTACATGTACATTGTTGTGCATAAGTTTTGGTAAAAAAAGTACATACACATTGGACCAATCAATCTGCACAAAATGTTATATGTGTCAAGAAGAACCCTTTGCCAATAGCATAATAAAGTTTAAAAACATTCCAATACCGATTGCCTGAGAAAAAGAGATTTCCGTACACCATATCCATCAAAACGTCACTGGCGCATTGATATGGCCCTGTCAAAGTACAAGTTCTAAACTGACCAGTGAGACCACATTTTCTTAAATATATTATCAAAAAGCATATTTCTGTGATGGCCTGACTCTGTAGATTAAGAATCAACAACAGATTGAGAATTAATTCCACTTTGGTCTATCCCAGCCATGTATTTACCACAACTTGACATTTTGATAAGCTCTATGTGACTTCCGGTCGTGGATGAATACATGTCTCTGCCCTATTGTATAATGTTTAACCTACATGAACAAAGACAATACGAATGGCCTTGGCTTACATATATCAAGGATACCCTCAACAGGTGTGGAATGGGCAACTTATGGCAAGGACAAAACGCTCAAAATAGAAAGTGGTTATCACGGGCAATCAAATTACGACTGAGTGACCAATTTCAACAAGGATGGCGCAACACGATTGACACCTCAGGTGGATTAGTGAATTACATTTTAATAAAAGAAGACTTTGGGTTTGAAAAGTATTTAGACATTTTACCTCAAAAACTCTGCAAAACATGAGAAAATTCAGAACTAACAACCACAAATTACCGATTGAAGCGGAACGATATGAAGGTACGCCGAGGGCAGAAAGGAAATGCACAAAATGTAACAGCGATGTCATAGGTGACGCGTATCATTATCTAATGCAATGTTCCTTCTACGAAAATTCCAGAAGACAATATCTTCCAAGAAAATACTATGTTCGTCCAAATGTTATTAAATATAGAGAACTCTTGAATTAAGGAATTGAACCCGAGGCGGAGGACCTTGGTTGAGTTACCAAGACACTCGAGGGTGGAGCTAAAATACAGTCCAAACCCGAGCCGACAGGCGAGGGTTTGGACGAAATTTTAGCTCCACCCGAGAGTGTCTTGGTAACTCAACCAAGGTCCGAAGCCGAGGGTTCAATTTCTATTCTAAAATACCTCAAACTTAAAAAGATAGGCCACGAAATAACTTGAATATGTGCGAATTTGGCAAATTCCATCCATCGCCTGCCCGGAGCGCCGGTAGCGCCGTTGTTTACATTATGTTACGGCAGCCCGTATAGGAAGTCCGGATCGGCTCGCTCAAGTGACGCTAAAATCCGCGCAAATGGGCTATTTGGAGCGTTTTTCTCAGCTAATATGTGTAGTGCTCATTAAAAAACTTAGGGTGGTTGATGCTTCCTTGGCTGATTTGTGTTTGAAGCAGTGTTTTGAGAGCCTCAAACTTCTGAAGTGAGCTGTGTGCATGGTTCCACATTTTAGTGCAACCCGAGGGAACTTTGGTAGAGCATCTTGGTTGCGTGTCCAAAACACTCCACTCTCAGAACGAGGCTTATGCATTTTCCATTTAAAAGTTGACTTTACGGTACCAAGGTATTTTAGAATTCAAAAGAAAAACGTCTACTAATGCAAGTAGCTAAATTTATAGGCGAAATTCTTGTCTACTAGTATATATATACTTCATGTATAATCATTTATCCGCTCTTGAACTAGTCTTATCATTTTGTACTGCTCTGTTCGAACTATCATGTAACAATATTGTATAACCTCCTCATACTATGTATATAGTCTTGGAGAATAAAGTTGAATTGAATTGAAAAAGAGTCTACTAAGTGACTATTTGATCAAAAATTATTTAAATGCATTCTGACAGCAACTTCCGATACTGAATCAAAGGCTCTATAATGTTGCCTTACCTGTTTTCTCATACATGGCGGTACTCCGCTTCCTTTTCCATGAAAATAAGACGTTGAGCAGCCAGACCTGACCCCTTTTCACAAAACTTGAATGCACTTACTTTGGTTCTCACCGCCTCATGTAATGTCAGACACTATTAACAAAGTCCACTAGAAATGTTTTAGAAAGAACCAACAGATATGACAGAGAAAATAAGTGCATATATATTACCAAGCTGACAGCTGCCCAATTATCTTCCTACCGACAGCCGTTTCCATCAACAATTTGCATTGATTTACAAACTAAAGAATACTCTGTCCAGTCCCACTGATCATGCTGATGACCCTGGGGCGAAGACTACAGTTAGTGAGGTGGGTGACAAGTTGGCAATGTGCTGCCAGAAGCTCAGGAACATTTTTTTCATGATATCCTGGGTTACTTCAAAAGTACAACAACGCTAGCAATGATGTACCCGTCCTACTATCAGAGTGACTTAAATTCCAACGGTGCGGAGCACGTTCAGGTGGTGGGGGGAGGGGTGCAAAGATTTTCCCATGCCAGGCCATGTGCATGCTACATGTATAAGAAATAACAAACATTGCATTTTTCTAATACAAAATAATACAAAATACAAATCATATCAAAAACGTTCAATGAAACAAGAGAAAACAAACTTGGGCGTGAGATTTACCTGACCAGAAGGATAATACCCCTGCTTTGCCACGCGCAGCCGGGTGTAGCACCACACTCAATGCTGATCTCTAATAATGATTTTGCAGTCCTGCTGGAAGCCATTTTTGTATAAAAAATCAATCTTACACGAGTTGTCCCTTTAAAGGACACCCCCCTAATCCAAAGAACAACTACAATACCCACTTGGGACTAAAATTATTGTCCTCATAGAGAGGATGTCCTGCTTATAGAGGTTTCCCCTAAGGGAGGTTCCACTGTACTGTCTCAAAAACACAGGTATGCAGTCTCATCAGATATATCGACAGGAAACATTTCATATGTCAGGCTATCAGAAGTCATAAGATATTGAAAAAACAAGGGTTTCAAAGATGGCACCTCGAGCCCTCAAAGTTCGAATTGCGATGGCTTTTTGTGTATCAAGTCATGTTCTCCACAACAAGTTTCAAATTTCTGAACACGAAAGGTGAGCATATAAAAGTTGGATTTTTAGCTCAGATGGGCATTTTCGGGAACTTTATTTGTGTTATTGCACATGATCATAGGGTCATCCTGCAATGAAATACCTCTATTGGCGACTTTGGGTAATTTTATCTTGCCTGTCTAGCTGCTACCTATATGGTCCCTTTAATGATCGACGCCAAAAGATACATGTATATCTCTTGGCGTGCTCAGATATCACATAAGCTAAGGCATACAACAAGGAATTAAACAACCAGTCCTTTTCAACCTACAAAGCTGAGAGTGACATGCGGTTGCACGGTTTTGCTGTGACTGGTCACAAATGTGAAATATTCCATCACAGGCAAGTCAAGTAGGTTGTTCCTGTTAAGCATAGAACAGTGGCAATACGGCTGCATTCGACTCCCTGTTGGATCACCGTTCGAGAACAAGCCAACGTGTTCCAGAGACGAGTCTTCTCCTATGATCAGGTTATTTTTTTGTTCTGACATCTTCTAATATAGGTACCCATAATCATTTGGTAATCGCACAGAAACAATGCATTTGAGGATCCCCAACTTTCCCTTTTCTGCTTCATTCGTTCATGCTTTGTTTTCTTCACACCGCAATAACCAAAGTGGTGTGATATCCGCAAGCAAGAAAAGCGAACACGTTTTAGGGTATGCAACTCGGTGGAGAACATCTTTCTCTGTTCCAGAACAGGGAGTCGCATACAGCTATGGGAACAGGCAGAAATCCAGAGGTAAACTTTATCCGTTTTTGGTACAGGGCAGGAAGGTTTTAATTTAAGTTCAGGATTTGCTGCCTGCTTTTACTATTGCCAAGCAATATTGCAGTCTTTCTTAGTGTGCGAATTTCTCTTTACGGCTACACTGTACAACCAGGCCTGTGTCTCTTATAAACCTGTCTGTCGTCTCATGTTCCTCCCTCATGCCAATCCACCGTCGTTGTGCGTATATCCATCCTTCACCGCCGATATCTCCCCCCTGATCGGCCGTCAGAAGGGCTGTTACTTTATCGGTAGTCTCCCTGCAATATACCTTCCTTTCCCACGCGTCCTCTGTCGCGACAACACTAACATTACGCTCACTCGTGGTTGTCGCACGAGACACGCACTAAAAGCCATCTTAATTGAATACCAGGTAACGGTTCCCGAGATGCTGACCCGACCCAAACGCACAGTGCATGTTGTATAGAAGAAGCTAAGGGTAACCTGATCCGGAGGTTGGCACTATCAATTTAGGCCTTGACGGTTCAGCGCTGAAAGTGTTTGACTGTGGATCGGCTGGTCACGGGTTCGACTCCCGGTGAATCTGCCGCACTTTTCTCTTTTTTTCTTCTTCCTTATCTTGTTATCTCATCAACCATACTGATGTCAACATTTTCATTAGTATCATTATCATACCCCGCATCCAAACTTATCAAACTGCAGCACATACTGATTCCGGGCGTTCGAGTACTACCGACGATGGATCGAATCGGCTGCTGGTATTTTCGAGGATACATTGGAATTAGGGTATCCTGAGCTTCAGACCTTTTATGCTTCTTAATTCGTCATATCGAGAGGCGGAGGATATTGTAAACCACTGGTGCTTAGATGGTTAAAGGGGTACGCCGGTCGTTGACGTATATTTACTGTTTGGTCCAATCATATCTAGTTCCTACTTCTAACGCCAATCAACTCCAATAGTCAGTAGTCAAACGCTCGAGCGCTATCTGTATACAATTGGTTTGTGTATAAGTTTTCCCGACCGCTGCAAGTTAGTTCAGTCCGACTTTGTGTTTTAAGGATGCGGGTTACTTTGTTGCCCGATGACCATCCTCCTCCCTCTGTACACAAGCTCGGTCAATAGTGTCGAATGTTGGCCTGTGCTTTAGGACGCCTGATGACCAATTAATTAGATGTTCGAGTGACCCTGCTCGTAGGGTCGGAGAAACGAACAGCGAACATTGACCCCGGATTTCCTCAGGATGGCTTTAGATGTAGACAAACTTGTTACTGATGGGAGTAATGCTGACAAAATCGGAGTGACTTATAAGCGTCTCGCCAGTTTATTTGTAAGTATAGATTAAACCAGTTAGGTTGCGGAAAATACTCGCCACATTTATCCGAGGACTTTATTTGACACGTGGCGGAAAACGACAGTGAAACCACCTGCTATGTTTCTGAATCGAGAAAGTCCTAATCCTAGTCAGCAGTGAAGGACATGGCAGATTCATCTTGACCACAAAAGCTTTTGCATCTCCCAAGATCCGGTTATGGACCATGGGAAGGTTCAGGGAGTTGCAACTCCCTGAAAAGGGCGAGAAGGCGGCCAGTGCACGATTCTGCTGACACGGCCTGTGGTCCAGCTGGACTTATGCTAATTGCTTTGATACCATCAAAAAATAATCGTCGCCCAAAAAGGCAAAAAAGCATTTAAAAGTTGCGCTTGGTAGGATTCGAACCCACAACACAGGTCATGCCAGTCTGACGCTCTATGCTCTGAGCTAACGCGCCACAACTGCTGAAAGTTGTTCGACCACTTTGTGGAGTTTGATTTGCCCTTTCTTCGACGATTTGCGCATGTCCCTGCCATGATTAGCCCCTTTGCGCATAACCATGTCACGATTAGCCCATTTGCGCATGTCTTTGGAATGGCACTGTGATGGCCAGGGCATTTTCAAATTGCGTGGTGAACAAACACTCCCGATTTCTCATGTTAGACCGTGTTGACGTTGTCAAAAAGTGTGATCAAATGTAAGTACGATGTTCTTTGTTACTGTTTATTAGGCGTATTTAGTCACTGTTGATTTTTCAGGCCGAAATATTATGTTCTAAAGGTAGTGCGGTGTATACCAATCAATACACTGCATGCATGCCTCGTGTTGTGGGTTCGAACCAAATAAGCGGAGATGTGCCGAAGGCTTCCATCTTTGACCTTGCACCTCCACCGCATATTATTAATATCGTCTTTTATTGTTATGTTTTAGGTGACGTACCCGTAATAAACGTCTAAGCCATATTTCAGTTGAATAAAGACAATCCGCCACACTCATAACTTTTTCCCAGAGGCTTAGTTAATGAGGAACGCTTTCCATCCAAATACAGTGGAACCTCTGTTGGCGAACACCTCTCTATTAAGGACAACCTCTCTATTAAGGACACAAGTTTTGGTCCCAAAATTGGTCGTTTCCATTCAATTTGACCTCGTGAATCATTTCGACGTACTTTAAGATGTAAGAGGTTTTTATTGGCGGCTTTGTGTAACTATTTCTTGCCTGCCTAGCTGCTGCCTATATTCTCCCTTTAATATCAACACCAGTCACTAGTGATGTTTCCTAAACACCAGACCGATTTAATTGTGGTTTGCACAGGGTTGTCATCAATCTTGTTGTCCATATAAGATTGTATTCTTCTGTCTTTGCAGACAGCTCTACTGCAAGAGCAGGCCTAGATTGTTGGTATCGGGAGGTTCTTCAACCGAAGGAGGGTCAAGTTTGGAGGCAAGCTACAAGGTTAGAATAGATATTAGTTTGTAAAGTGAAAAAGTTTGAAAGTTTGTGAAATTGTATCCTTCTATCTTTGCAGAAAGTTCTACTGGAAGAGCAGGCCTAGTGCAGGCAAAGATTTCTGGTATCGGGAGGTTCTTCAACCGAAGGAGGGTCTATTTTGGAGGCAAGCTACAAGGTTAGAATAGATATTAGTTTGTAAAGTGAAAAAGTTTGAAAGTTTATGAAATTGTACCCTTCTATCTTTGCAGAAAGTTCTACTGGAAGAGCAGGCCTAGATATCTGGTATCGGGAGGTTCTTCAACCGAAGGAGGGTCTAGTTTGGAGGCAAGCTACAAGGTAAGAATAGATATTAGTTTGTAAAGTGAAAAAGTTTGACAGTTGATGAGATTGTATCCTTCTATCTTTGCAGAAAGTTCTACTGGAAGAGCAGGCCTTGATTTTTGGTATCAGGAGGTTCTTCAACCGGAGGAGGGTCTAGTTTGGAGGCAAGCGACAAGGTTAGAATAGATATTAGTTTGTAAAGTGAAAAAGTTTGAAAGTTAATGAAATTGTATCCTTCTATCTTTGCAGAAAGTTCTACTGGAAGAGCAGGCCTAGATATCTGGTATCGGGAGGTTCTTCAACCGAAGGAGGGTCTAGTTTGGAGGCAAGCTACAAGGTAAGAATAGATATTAGTTTGTAAAGTGAAAAAGTTTGACAGTTGATGAGATTGTATCCTTCTATCTTTGCAGAAAGTTCTACTGGAAGAGCAGGCCTAGATTTTTGGTATCAGGAGGTTCTTCAACCGGAGGAGGGTCTAGTTTGGAGGCAAGCGACAAGGTTAGAATAGATATTAGTTTGTAAAGTGAAAAAGTTTGAAAGTTAATGAAATTGTATCCTTCTATCTTTGCAGAAAGTTCTACTGGAAGAGCAGGCCTAGTGCAGGCAAAGATTTCTGGTATCGGGAGGTTCTTCAACCGAAGGAGGGTCTATAGTTTGGAGGCAAGCTACAAGGTTAGAATAGATATTAGTTTGTAAAGTGAAAAAGTTTGAAAGTTTATGAAATTGTACCCTTCTATCTTTGCAGAAAGTTCTACTGGAAGAGCAGGCCTAGATATCTGGTATCGGGAGGTTCTTCAACCGAAGGAGGGTCTAGTTTGGAGGCAAGCTACAAGGTAAGAATAGATATTAGTTTGTAAAGTAAAAAAGTTTGACAGTTGATGAGATTGTATCCTTCTATCTTTGCAGAAAGTTCTACTGGAAGAGCAGGCCTAGATTTTTGGTATCAGGAGGTTCTTCAACCGGAGGAGGGTCTAGTTTGGAGGCAAGCGACAAGGTTAGAATAGATATTAGTTTGTAAAGTGAAAAAGTTTGAAAGTTAATGAAATTGTATCCTTCTATCTTTGCAGAAAGTTCTACTGGAAGAGCAGGCCTAGTGCAGGCAAAGATTTCTGGTATCGGGAGGTTCTTCAACCGAAGGAGGGTCTATAGTTTGGAGGCAAGCTACAAGGTTAGAATAGATATTAGTTTGTAAAGTGAAAAAGTTTGAAAGTTTGTGAAATTGTATCCTTCTATCTTTGCAGGCAGTTCAACTGGAAGTGCAGGCCTAGTGCAGGCAAAGATTTCTGGTATCGGGAGGTTCTTCAACCGGAGGAGGGTCTAGTTTGGAGGCAAGTCACAAGGTTAGAATAGATATTAGTTTGTAAAGTGAAAAAGTTTGACAGTTGATGAGATTGTTTTCTTCTATCTTTGCAGACAGTTCAACTGGAAGTGCAGGCCTAAATATCAGGTATCGGGAGGTTTATCTTTAGAATCCTATTTTTAAATCCCACTTGCACGTTTTCTTTAGTAATGACTTTTATTTTATCCTGTATTGATGTTTTAATGTTTTATCATAAATTGTAAAGCGCTTAGATGTATTAACAACGTTAAGCGCTATACAAATTTTTTAATAATAATAATAATAATAATAATAATAATTAATAATCAATAATGAGAGGTTGCAAGTCTCGGTATTGTCGCTGCCCTTGGGATGATAATGAACGACCCTCCCAACCAACCTGAGGGAGAGCCTCAAGGTAAGACCTGATCCTTGACTCAGCTTGGCAACAAAATGGAGCAGACAGTCCGCTATTACAATGCCATAGACTTTTCGGCAAGATTTAATACATCTTGCTCGGATTGGAGATTTTTCTGCAAGGTTTAAGACATCTTGCTAAGGATTGATTGAAATGCCTCATTCTGATTCCATATTTTATAGGTTCAACTAGTCTTGTAGGTGAGAGGTTGCAAGTCTCGGTATTATCGCTGCCTTTGGGATGACGAAGAACGACCCTCCCATCCAACCTGAGGGAGAGCCTCAAGGTTAGACCTGATCCTTGACTCAGCTTGGCCACAAAATGGCGCAGAAGTCTCGGTATTGGTGCTGCCTTTGGGATGACGAAGAACGACCCTCCCAACCAACCTAAGGGAGAGCCTCAAGGTTAGACCTAATCCTTGACTCAGCTTGGCCACAAAATGGCGCAGACAGTCTGCTATTTTAATGCCATAGATTTTGCGGCAAGATTTAATGCATCTTGCTCGGATTGGAGATTTTTCTGCAAGGTTTTAAGACATCTTGCTAAGGATTGATTGAAATGCCTCATTCTGATTCCATATTTTATAGGTTCAACTAGTCTTTTAGGGGAGAGGTTGCAAGTCTCGGTATTATCGTTGACTTTGGGATGATGAAGAACGACCCTCCCAACCAACCCGAGGGAGAGCCTCAAGGTTAGACCTGATCCTTGAATCAGCTTGGACACAAAAAGGCACAGACAGTCTGTTATTTTAATGCCATATATTTTTCGGCAAGATTTAATACATCTTGCTCGGATTGGAGATTTTTTTGCAAGGTTTAAGACATCTTGCTCAGGATTGATTGAAATGCTTCATTCTGATTCCATATTTTATAGGTTCAACTAGTCTTTTAGGTGAGAAGTTGCAAGTCTCGGTATTGTCGCTGCCTTTGGGATGACAATGAACGACCCTCCCAACCAACCTGAGGGAGAGCCTCAAGGTTAGACCCAATCCTTGACTCAGCTTGGCCACAAAATGGCGCAGACAGTCTGCTATTTTAATGCCATAGATTTTGCGGCAAGATTTAATACATCTTGCTCGGATTGGAGATTTTTCTGCAAGGTTTAAGACATCTTGCTAAGGATTGATTGAAATGCCTCATTCTGATTCCATATTTTATAGTTTCAACTAGTCTTTTAGGTGAGAGGTTGCAAGTCTCGGTATTTGTGCTGCCTTTGGGATGACGAAGAACGACCCTCCCAACCAACCTGAGGGAGAGTCTCAAGGTTAGACCTGATCCTTGACTCAGCTTGGCCACAAAATGGCGCAGACAGTCGGCTACTTTAATGCCATAGATTTTTTGGCAAGATTTAATACATCTTGCTCGGATTGGAGATTTTTCAGCAAGGTTTAAGACATCTTGCTAAGGATTGATTGAAATGCCTCATTCTGATTCCATATTTTATAGGTTCAACTAGTCTTTTAGGTGAGAGGTTGCAAGTCTCGGTATTGGTTGTGCCTTTGGGATGCCGAAGAACGACCCTCCCAACCAACCTGAGGGAGAGTCTCAAGGTTAGACCTGATCCTTGACTCAGCTTGGCAACAAAATAGCGCAGGCAGTCTGCTATTTTAATGCCATAGATTTTTCGGCAAGATTTAATACATCTTGCTCGGATTGGAGATTTTTCGGCAAGGTTTAAGACATCTTGCTCAGGATTGATTGAAATGCCTCATTCTGATTCCATATTTAATAGGTTCAACTAGTCTTTTAGGTGAGAAGTTGCAAGTCTCGGTATTGTCGCTGCCTTTGGGATGACAATGAACGACCCTCCCAACCAACCTGAGGGAGAGCCTCAGGGTGAGACCTGATCCTTGACTCAGCTTGGCAACAAAATGGCGCAGACAGTCTGCTATTTCAATGCCATAGATTTTTCGGCAAGATTTAATACATCTTGCTCGGATTGGAGATTTTTCTGCCAGGTTTAAGACATCTTGCTAAGGATTGATTGAAATGCCTCATTCGGATTCCATATTTTGAAGGTTCAACTAGTCTTTTAGGTGAGAGGTTGCAAGTCTCGGTATCATCACTGCCTTTTGGATGACGAAGAACGACCCTCCCAACCAACCTGAGGGAGAGCCTCAAGGTTAGACCTGATCTTTGACTCAGCTTGGCCACAAAATGGCGCAGATAGTCTGCTATTTCAACGCCATAGATTTTTTGGCAAGATTTAATACACCTTGCTGGGATTGGAGATTTTTCAGCAAGGTTTAAGACATCTTGGTAAGGATTGATTGAAATGCCTCATTCTGATTCCATATTTTATGGGTTCAACTAGTCTTTTAGGTGAGAGGTTGCAAGTCTCGGTATCATCACTGCCTTTGGATGACGAAGAACGACCCTCCCAACCAACCTGAGGGAGAGCCTCAAGGTTAGACCTGATCCTTGACTCAGCTCGGCCACAAAAAGGCGCAGATAGTCTGCTATTTTAATGCCATAGATTTTTCGGCAAGATTTGATACATCTTGCTCGGATTGGAGATTTTTCTGCAAGGTTTAAGACATCTTGCTGAGGATTGATTGAAATGCCTCATTCTGATTCCATATTTTATAGGTTCAACTAGTCTTTTAGGTGAGAGATTGCAAGTCTCGGTATGATCACTGCCTTTGGGATGACAATGAACGACCCTCCCAACCAACCTGAGGGAGAGTCTCAAGGTTAGACCTGATCCTTGACTCAGCTTGGCAACAAAAAGGCGCAGACAGTCTGCTATTTTAATGCCATAGATTTTTCGGAAAGATTTAATACAACTTGCTCGGATTGGAGATTTTTTAGCAAGGTTTAAGACATCTTGCTAAGGATTGATTGAAATGCCTCATTCTGATTCCATATTTTATAGGTTCAACTAGTCTTTTAGGTGAGAGGTTGCAAGTCTCGGTATTGTCGCTGCCTTTGGGATGACGAAGAACGACCCTCCCAACCAACCTGAGGGAGAGCCTCAAGGTTAGACCTGATCCTTGACTCAGCTTGGCCACAAGATGGTGGAGATAGTCTGCTATTTCAATGCCATAGATTTTTTGGCAAGATTTAATACATCTTGCTCGGATTGGAGATTTTTTAGCAAGGTTTGAGACATCTTGCTAAGGATTGATTGAAATGCCTCATTCTGATTCCATATTTTGAAGGTTCAACTAGTCTTTTAGGTGAGAAGTTGCAAGTCTTGGTATCATCAATGCCTTTGGGATGACAATGAACGACCCTCCCAACCAACCTGAGGGAGAGCCTCAAGGTTAGACCTGATCCTTGACTAAGCTTGGCAACAAAATGGCGCAGACAGTCTGCTATTTAATGCCATAGATTTTTCGGCAAGATTTAATACATCTTGCTCGGATTGGAGATTTTTCTGCAAGGTTTAAGACATCTTGCTAAGGATTGATTGAAATGCCTCATTCTGATTCCATATTTTATAGGTTCAACTAGTCTTTTAGGTGAGAGGTTGCAAGTCTCGGTATTGTCGCTGCCTTTGGGATGACGAAGAACGACCCTCCCAACCAACCTGAGGGAGAGCCTCAAGGTTAGACCTGATCCTTGATTCAGCTTGGCCACAAAATGGCGCAGACAGTCTGCTATTTTAATGCCATAGATTTTGCGGCAAGATTTAATACATCTTGCTCGGATTGGAGATATATTTAGCAAGGTTTGAGACATCTTGCTAAGGATTGATTGAAATGCCTCATTCTGATTCCATATTTTATAGGTTCAACTAGTCTCTTAGGTGAGAGGTTGCAAGTCTCGGTATCGTCACTGCCTTTGGAAGACGAAGAACGACCCTCCCAACCAACCTGAGGGAGAGCCTCAAGGTTAGACCCAATCCTTGACTCAGCTTGGCCACAAAATGGCACAGACAGTCTGCTATTTTAATGCTATAGATTTTTCGGCAAGATTTAATACATCTCGCTCGGTTTGGAGATTTTTCTGCAAGGTTTAAGACATCTTGCTCAGGATTGATTGAAATGCCTCATTCTGATCCCATATTTTATAGGTTCAACTAGTCTTTTAGGTGAGAGGTTGCAAGTCTCGGTATCATCACTGCCTTTGGGATGACGAAGAACGAGCCTCCCAAGAAATTGAGTGAGAGCCTCAAGGTTAGACCTGATCCTTGACTCAGCTTGGCCACAAAATGGCGCAGACAGTCTGCTATTTTAATGCCATAGATTTTTGGCAAGATTTAATACATCTTGCTCGAATTGGAGGTTTTTCAGCAAGGTTTAAGACATCTTGCTAAGGATTGATTGAAATGCCTCATTCTGATTCCATATTTTATAGGTTCAACTGGTCTTTTAGGTGAGAGGTTGCAAGTCTCGGTATTATCAATGCCTTTGGTATGACAATGAACGACCCTCCTAACCAACCTGAGGCAGAGCCTCAAGGTAAGACCTGATCCTTGACTCAGCCTGGCAACGAAATGGCGCAGACAGTCTGCTATTTCAATGCCATAGATTTTTCGGAAAGATTTAATACATCTTGCTCGGATTGGAGATATATTTAGCAAGGTTTGAGACATCTTGCTAAGGATTGATTGAAATGCCTCCTTCTGATTCCATATTTTATAGGTTCAACTAGTCTTTTAGGTGAGAGGTTGCAAGTCTCGGTATTTTCGCTGACTTTGGGATGACAATGAACGACCCTCCCAACCAACCTGAGGGAGAGCCTCCAGGTTAGACCTGATCCTTGACTCAGCTTGGCCACAAAATGGCACAGATAGTCTGCTATTTTAATGCCATAGATTTTTCGGCAAGATTTAATACATCTTGCTTGGATTGGAGATTTTTCTGCAAGGTTTAAGACATCTTGGTAAGGATTGATTGAAATGCCTCATTCTGATTCCATATTTTTAGGTTCAACTAGTCTTTTAGGTGAGAGGTTGCAAGACTCGGTATTATCGCTGCCTTTGGGATGACGAAGAACGACCCTCCCAACCAACCTGAGGGAGAACCTCAAGGTTACACCTGATCCTTGATTCAGCTTGGCCACAAAATGGTGCAGATAGTCTGCTATTTCAATGCCAAAGATTTTTTGGCAAGATTTAATACATCTTGCTCGGATTGGAGATTTTTTAGCAAGGTTTGAGACATCTTGCTAAGGATTGATTGAAATGCCTCATTCTGATTCCATATTTTGAAGGTTCAACTATTCTTTTAGGTGAGAAGTTGCAAGTCTCGGTATCATCAATATCTTTGGGTAGACAATGAACGACCCTCCCAACCAACCTGAGGGAGAGTCTCAAGTTTAGACCTGATCCTTGACTCAGCTTGGCCACAAGATGGTGGAGATAGTCTGCTATTTTAATGCCATAGACTTTTCGGCAAGATTTAATACATCTTGCTCGGATTGGAGAACTTGCTGCAAGGTTTAAGACATCTTGCTAAGGATTGATTGAAATGCCTCATTCTGATTCCATATTTTATAGGTTCAACTAGTCTTTTAGGTGAGAGGTTGCAAGTCTCGGTATTTTCGCTGCCTTTGGGATGACGAAGAACGACCCTCCCAACCAACCTGAGGGAGAGTCTCAAGGTTAGACCTGATCCTTGATTCAGCTTGGGTACAAAATGGCGCAGACAGTCTGCTATTTTAATGCCATAGACTTTTCGGCAAGATTTAATACATCTTGCTCGGATTGGAGAACTTGCTGCAAGGTTTAAGACATCTTGCTAAGGATTGATTGAAATGCCTCATTCTGATTCCATATTTTATAGGTTCAACTAGTCTTTTAGGTAAGAGGTTGCAAGTCTCGGTATTTTCGCTGCCTTTGGGATTACGAAGAACGACCCTCCCAACCAACCTGAGGGAGAGCCTCAAGGTTAGACCTGATCCTTGACTCAGCTTGGCCACAAGATGGCGGAGATAGTCTGCTATTTCAATGCCATAGATTTTTTGGCAAGATTTAATACATCTTGCTCGGATTGGAGATTTTTTAGCAAGGTTTGAGACATCTTGCTAAGGATTGATTGAAATGCCTCATTCTGATTCCATATTTTGAAGGCTCAACTAGTCTTTTAGGTGAGAAGCTGGAAGTCTCGGTATCATCACTGCCTTTGAGATGACAATGAACGACCCTCCCAACCAACCTGAGGGAGAGTCTCAAGGTTAGACCTGATCCTTGACTCAGCTTGGCAACAGAATGGCGCAGACAGTCTGCTATTTTAATGCCATAGATTTTTCGGCAAGATTTAATACATCTTGCTCGGATTGGAGATTTTTCTGCAAGGTTTAAGACATCTTGCTATTAAGGATTGATTGAAATGCCTCATTCTGATTCCATATTTTATAGGTTCAACTAGTCTTTTAGGTGAGAGGTTGCAAGTCTCGGTATCATCACTGCCTTTGGGATGACGATGAACGACCCTCCCAACCAACCTGAGGGAGAGCCTCAAGGTTAGACCTGATCTTTGACTCAGCTTGGCCACAAAATGGCGCAGATAGTCTGCTATTTCAACGCCATAGATTTTTTGGCAAGATTTAATACACCTTGCTGGGATTGGAGATTTTTCAGCAAGGTTTAAGACATCTTGGTAAGGATTGATTGAAATGCCTCATTCTGATTCCATATTTTATGGGTTCAACTAGTCTTTTAGGTGAGAGGTTGCAAGTCTCGGTATCATCACTGCCTTTGGATGACGAAGAACGACCCTCCCAACCAACCTGAGGGAGAGCCTCAAGGTTAGACCTGATCCTTGACTCAGCTCGGCCACAAAAAGGCGCAGATAGTCTGCTATTTTAATGCCATAGATTTTTCGGCAAGATTTGATACATCTTGCTCGGATTGGAGATTTTTCTGCAAGGTTTAAGACATCTTGCTGAGGATTGATTGAAATGCCTCATTCTGATTCCATATTTTATAGGTTCAACTAGTCTTTTAGGTGAGAGATTGCAAGTCTCGGTATGATCACTGCCTTTGGGATGACAATGAACGACCCTCCCAACCAACCTGAGGGAGAGTCTCAAGGTTAGACCTGATCCTTGACTCAGCTTGGCAACAAAAAGGCGCAGACAGTCTGCTATTTTAATGCCATAGATTTTTCGGAAAGATTTAATACAACTTGCTCGGATTGGAGATTTTTTAGCAAGGTTTAAGACATCTTGCTAAGGATTGATTGAAATGCCTCATTCTGATTCCATATTTTATAGGTTCAACTAGTCTTTTAGGTGAGAGGTTGCAAGTCTCGGTATTGTCGCTGCCTTTGGGATGACGAAGAACGACCCTCCCAACCAACCTGAGGGAGAGCCTCAAGGTTAGACCTGATCCTTGACTCAGCTTGGCCACAAGATGGTGGAGATAGTCTGCTATTTCAATGCCATAGATTTTTTGGCAAGATTTAATACATCTTGCTCGGATTGGAGATTTTTTAGCAAGGTTTGAGACATCTTGCTAAGGATTGATTGAAATGCCTCATTCTGATTCCATATTTTGAAGGTTCAACTAGTCTTTTAGGTGAGAAGTTGCAAGTCTTGGTATCATCAATGCCTTTGGGATGACAATGAACGACCCTCCCAACCAACCTGAGGGAGAGCCTCAAGGTTAGACCTGATCCTTGACTAAGCTTGGCAACAAAATGGCGCAGACAGTCTGCTATTTAATGCCATAGATTTTTCGGCAAGATTTAATACATCTTGCTCGGATTGGAGATTTTTCTGCAAGGTTTAAGACATCTTGCTAAGGATTGATTGAAATGCCTCATTCTGATTCCATATTTTATAGGTTCAACTAGTCTTTTAGGTGAGAGGTTGCAAGTCTCGGTATTGTCGCTGCCTTTGGGATGACGAAGAACGACCCTCCCAACCAACCTGAGGGAGAGCCTCAAGGTTAGACCTGATCCTTGATTCAGCTTGGCCACAAAATGGCGCAGACAGTCTGCTATTTTAATGCCATAGATTTTGCGGCAAGATTTAATACATCTTGCTCGGATTGGAGATATATTTAGCAAGGTTTGAGACATCTTGCTAAGGATTGATTGAAATGCCTCATTCTGATTCCATATTTTATAGGTTCAACTAGTCTCTTAGGTGAGAGGTTGCAAGTCTCGGTATCGTCACTGCCTTTGGAAGACGAAGAACGACCCTCCCAACCAACCTGAGGGAGAGCCTCAAGGTTAGACCCAATCCTTGACTCAGCTTGGCCACAAAATGGCACAGACAGTCTGCTATTTTAATGCTATAGATTTTTCGGCAAGATTTAATACATCTCGCTCGGTTTGGAGATTTTTCTGCAAGGTTTAAGACATCTTGCTCAGGATTGATTGAAATGCCTCATTCTGATCCCATATTTTATAGGTTCAACTAGTCTTTTAGGTGAGAGGTTGCAAGTCTCGGTATCATCACTGCCTTTGGGATGACGAAGAACGAGCCTCCCAAGAAATTGAGTGAGAGCCTCAAGGTTAGACCTGATCCTTGACTCAGCTTGGCCACAAAATGGCGCAGACAGTCTGCTATTTTAATGCCATAGATTTTTGGCAAGATTTAATACATCTTGCTCGAATTGGAGGTTTTTCAGCAAGGTTTAAGACATCTTGCTAAGGATTGATTGAAATGCCTCATTCTGATTCCATATTTTATAGGTTCAACTGGTCTTTTAGGTGAGAGGTTGCAAGTCTCGGTATTATCAATGCCTTTGGTATGACAATGAACGACCCTCCTAACCAACCTGAGGCAGAGCCTCAAGGTAAGACCTGATCCTTGACTCAGCCTGGCAACGAAATGGCGCAGACAGTCTGCTATTTCAATGCCATAGATTTTTCGGAAAGATTTAATACATCTTGCTCGGATTGGAGATATATTTAGCAAGGTTTGAGACATCTTGCTAAGGATTGATTGAAATGCCTCCTTCTGATTCCATATTTTATAGGTTCAACTAGTCTTTTAGGTGAGAGGTTGCAAGTCTCGGTATTTTCGCTGACTTTGGGATGACAATGAACGACCCTCCCAACCAACCTGAGGGAGAGCCTCCAGGTTAGACCTGATCCTTGACTCAGCTTGGCCACAAAATGGCACAGATAGTCTGCTATTTTAATGCCATAGATTTTTCGGCAAGATTTAATACATCTTGCTTGGATTGGAGATTTTTCTGCAAGGTTTAAGACATCTTGGTAAGGATTGATTGAAATGCCTCATTCTGATTCCATATTTTTAGGTTCAACTAGTCTTTTAGGTGAGAGGTTGCAAGACTCGGTATTATCGCTGCCTTTGGGATGACGAAGAACGACCCTCCCAACCAACCTGAGGGAGAACCTCAAGGTTACACCTGATCCTTGATTCAGCTTGGCCACAAAATGGTGCAGATAGTCTGCTATTTCAATGCCAAAGATTTTTTGGCAAGATTTAATACATCTTGCTCGGATTGGAGATTTTTTAGCAAGGTTTGAGACATCTTGCTAAGGATTGATTGAAATGCCTCATTCTGATTCCATATTTTGAAGGTTCAACTATTCTTTTAGGTGAGAAGTTGCAAGTCTCGGTATCATCAATATCTTTGGGTAGACAATGAACGACCCTCCCAACCAACCTGAGGGAGAGTCTCAAGTTTAGACCTGATCCTTGACTCAGCTTGGCCACAAGATGGTGGAGATAGTCTGCTATTTTAATGCCATAGACTTTTCGGCAAGATTTAATACATCTTGCTCGGATTGGAGAACTTGCTGCAAGGTTTAAGACATCTTGCTAAGGATTGATTGAAATGCCTCATTCTGATTCCATATTTTATAGGTTCAACTAGTCTTTTAGGTGAGAGGTTGCAAGTCTCGGTATTTTCGCTGCCTTTGGGATGACGAAGAACGACCCTCCCAACCAACCTGAGGGAGAGTCTCAAGGTTAGACCTGATCCTTGATTCAGCTTGGGTACAAAATGGCGCAGACAGTCTGCTATTTTAATGCCATAGACTTTTCGGCAAGATTTAATACATCTTGCTCGGATTGGAGAACTTGCTGCAAGGTTTAAGACATCTTGCTAAGGATTGATTGAAATGCCTCATTCTGATTCCATATTTTATAGGTTCAACTAGTCTTTTAGGTGAGAGGTTGCAAGTCTCGGTATCATCACTGCCTTTGGGATGACGATGAACGACCCTCCCAACCAACCTGAGGGAGAGCCTCAAGGTTAGACCTGATCCTTGACTCAGCTTGGCCACAAAATGGCGCAGACAGTCTGCTATTTTAATGCCATAGATTTTTCGGCAAGATTTAATACATCTTGCTCGGATTGGAGGTTTTTCTGCAAGGTTTAAGACATCTTGCTAAGGATTGATTGAAATGCCTCATTCTGATTCCATATTTTATAGGTTCAACTAGTCTTTTAGGTGAGAGGTTGCAAGACTCGGTATTATCGCTGCCTTTGGGATGACGAAGAACGACCCTCCCAACCAACCTGAGGGAGAGCCTCAAGATTACACCTGATCCTTGATTCAGCTTGGCCACAAAATGGCGCAGATAGTCTGCTATTTCAATGCCATAGATTTTTTGGCAAGATTTAATACATCTTGCTCGGATTGGAGATTTTTTAGCAAGGTTTGAGACATCTTGCTAAGGATTGATTGAAATGCCTCATTTTGATTCCATATTTTCAAGGTTCAACTATTCTTTTAGGTGAGAAGTTGCAAGTCTCGGTATCATCAATATCTTTGGGATGACAATGAACGACCCTCCCAACCAACCTGAGGCAGAGTCTCAAGGTTAGACCTGATCCTTGACTCAGCTTGGCAACAAAATGGCGCAGACAGTCTGCTATTTTAATGCCATAGATTTTTCGGCAAGATTTACTACATCTTGCTCGGATTGGAGATTTTTCTGCAAGGTTTAAGACATCTTGCTAAGGATTGATTGAAATGCCTCATTCTGATTCCATATTTTATAGGTTCAACTAGTCTTTTAGGTGAGAGGTTGAAGTCTCGGTATTGTCGCTGCCTTCGGGATGACGAAGAACGACCCTCCCAACCAACCTGAGGGAGAGTCTCAAGGTTAGACCTGATCCTTGATTCAGCTTGGCAACAAAATGGCACAGACAGTCTGCTATTTTAATGCCATAGACTTTTCGGCAAGATTTAATACATCTTGCTCGGATTGGAGATCTTGCTGCAAGGTTTAAGACATCTTGCTCAGGATTGATTGAAATGCCTCATTCTGATTCCATATTTTATAGGTTCAACTAGTCTTTTAGGTGAGAGGTTGCAAGTCTTGGTATTGTCGCTGCCTTTGGGATGACGAAGAACGACCCTCCCAACCAACCTGAGGGAGAGCCTCAAGGTTAGACCTGATCTTTGACTCAGCTTGGCCACAAAATGGCACAGATAGTCTGCTATTTTAATGCCATAGATTTTTCGGCAAGATTTAATACAACTTGCTTGGATTGGAGATTTTTCTACAAGGTTTAAGACATCTTGCTAAGGATTGATTGAAATGCCTCATTCTGATTCCATATTTTATAGGTTCAACTAGTCTTTTAGGTGAGAGGTTGCAAGTCTCGGTATTATCGCTGCCTTTGGGATGACAATGAACGACCCTCCCAACCAACCTGAGGGAGAGCCTCAAGGTTAGACCTGATCCTTGATTCAGCTTGGCCACAAAATGGCGCAGATAGTCTGCTATTTCAATACCAAAGATTTTTTGGCAAGATTTAATACATCTTGCTCGGATTGGAGATTTTTTAGCAAGGTTTGAGACATCTTGCTAAGGATTGATTGAAATGCCTCATTCTGATTCCATATTTTGAAGGTTCAACTATTCTTTTAGGTGAGAAGTTGCAAGTCTCGGTATCATCAATATCTTTGGGTAGACAATGAACGACCCTCCCAACCAACCTGAGGGAGAGTCTCAAGGTTAGACCTGATCCTTGACTCAGCTTGGCCACAAGATGGTGGAGATAGTCTGCTATTTTAATGCCATAGACTTTTCGGCAAGATTTAATACATCTTGCTCGGATTGGAGAACTTGCTGCAAGGTTTAAGACATCTTGCTAAGGATTGATTGAAATGCCTCATTCTGATTCCATATTTTATAGGTTCAACTAGTCTTTTAGGTGAGAGGTTGCAAGTCTCGGTATTATCGCTGCCTTTGGGATGACGAAGAACGACCCTCCCAACCAACCTGAGGGAGAGTCTCAAGGTTAGACCTGATCCTTGATTCAGCTTGGGTACAAAATGGCGCAGACAGTCTGCTATTTTAATGCCATAGACTTTTCGGCAAGATTTAATACATCTTGCTCGGATTGGAGAACTTGCTGCAAGGTTTAAGACATCTTGCTAAGGATTGATTGAAATGCCTCATTCTGATTCCATATTTTATAGGTTCAACTAGTCTTTTAGGTGAGAGGTTGCAAGTCTCGGTATTTTCGCTGCCTTTGGGATTACGAAGAACGACCCTCCCAACCAACCTGAGGGAGAGCCTCAAGGTTAGACCTGATCCTTGACTCAGCTTGGCCACAAGATGGCGGAGATAGTCTGCTATTTCAATGCCATAGATTTTTTGGCAAGATTTAATACATCTTGCTCGGATTGGAGATTTTTTAGCAAGGTTTGAGAGATCTTGCTAAGGATTGATTGAAATGCCTCATTCTGATTCCATATTTTGAATGCTCAACTAGTCTTTTAGGTGAGAAGCTGGAAGTCTCGGTATCATCACTGCCTTTGAGATGACAATGAACGACCCTCCCAACCAACCTGAGGGAGAGTCTCAAGGTTAGACCTGATCCTTGACTCAGCTTGGCAACAGAATGGCGCAGACAGTCTGCTATTTTAATGCCATAGATTTTTCGGCAAGATTTAATACATCTTGCTCGGATTGGAGATTTTTCTGCAAGGTTTAAGACATCTTGCTATTAAGGATTGATTGAAATGCCTCATTCTGATTCCATATTTTATAGGTTCAACTAGTCTTTTAGGTGAGAGGTTGCAAGTCTCGGTATCATCACTGCCTTTGGGATGACGATGAACGACCCTCCCAACCAACCTGAGGGAGAGCCTCAAGGTTAGACCTGATCCTTGACTCAGCTTGGCCACAAAATGGCGCAGACAGTCTGCTATTTTAATGCCATAGATTTTTCGGCAAGATTTAATACATCTTGCTCGGATTGGAGGTTTTTCTGCAAGGTTTAAGACATCTTGCTAAGGATTGATTGAAATGCCTCATTCTGATTCCATATATTATAGGTTCAACTAGTCTTTTAGGTGAGAGGTTGCAAGACTCGGTATTATCGCTGCCTTTGGGATGACGAAGAACGACCCTCCCAACCAACCTGAGGGAGAGCCTCAAGGTTACACCTGATCCTTGATTCAGCTTGGCCACAAAATGGCGCAGATAGTCTGCTATTTCAATGCCATAGATTTTTTGGCAAGATTTAATACATCTTGCTCGGATTGGAGATTTTTTAGCAAGGTTTGAGACATCTTGCTAAGGATTGATTGAAATGCCTCATTCTGATTCCATATTTTCAAGGTTCAACTATTCTTTTAGGTGAGAAGTTGCAAGTCTCGGTATCATCAATATCTTTGGGATGACAATGAACGACCCTCCCAACGAACCTGAAGCAGAGTCTCAAGGTCAGACCTGATCCTTGACTCAGCTTGGCAACAAAATGGCGCAGACAGTCTGCTATTTTAATGCCATAGATTTTTCGGCAAGATTTACTACATCTTGCTCGGATTGGAGATTTTTCTGCAAGGTTTAAGACATCTTGCTAAGGATTGATTGAAATGCCTCATTCTGATTCCATATTTTATAGGTTCAACTAGTCTTTTAGGTGAGAGGTTGAAGTCTCGGTATTGTCGCTGCCTTCGGGATGACGAAGAACGACCCTCCCAACCAACCTGAGGGAGAGTCTCAAGGTTAGACCTGATCCTTGATTCAGCTTGGCAACAAAATGGCACAGACAGTCTGCTATTTTAATGCCATAGACTTTTCGGCAAGATTTAATACATCTTGCTCGGATTGGAGATCTTGCTGCAAGGTTTAAGACATCTTGCTCAGGATTGATTGAAATGCCTCATTCTGATTCCATATTTTGAAGGTTCAACTAGTCTTTTAGGTGAGAGGTTGCAAGTCTTGGTATTGTCGCTGCCTTTGGGATGACGAAGAACGACCCTCCCAACCAACCTGAGGGAGAGCCTCAAGGTTAGACCTGATCCTTGACTCAGCTTGGCCACAAAATGGCACAGATAGTCTGCTATTTTAATGCCATAGATTTTTCGGCAAGATTTAAATACTTCTTGCTCGGATTGGAGATTTTTCTGCAAGGTTTAAGACATCTTGCTAAGGATTGATTGAAATGCCTCATTCTGATTCCATATTTTATAGGTTCAACTAGTCTTTTAGGTGAGAAGTTGCAAGTCTCGGTATTATCGCTGCCTTTGAGATGACGAAGAACGACCCTCCCAACCAACCTGAGAGAGGGCCTCATGGTAACACTCGATCCTTGACTTAGCTAGGCAACAAAATGGCGCAGACAGTCTGCTATTTTAATGCCATAGATTTTTCGGCAAGATTTAATACATCTTGCTCGGATTGGAGATTTTTCTGCAAGGTTTAAGACATCTTGCTCAGGATTGATTGAAATGCCTCATTCTGATTCCATATTTTGAAGGTTCAACTAGTCTTTTAGGTGAGAGGTTGCAAGTCTCGGTATCATCACTGCCTTTGAGATGACAATGAACGACCCTCCAAACCAACCTGAGGGAGAGTCTCAAGGTTAGACCTGATCCTTGACTCAGCTTGGCAACAAAAAGGCGCAGACAGTCTGCTATTTTAATGCCATAGATTTTTCGGCAAGATTTAATACATCTTGCTCGGATTGGAGATTTTTCTGCAAGGTTTAAGACATCTTGCTAAGGATTGATTGAAATGCCTCATTCTGATTCCATATATTATAGGTTCAACTAGTCTTTTAGGTGAGAGGTTGCAAGACTCGGTATTATCGCTGCCTTTGGGATGACGAAGAACGACCCTCCCAACCAACCTGAGGGAGAGCCTCAAGGTTACACCTGATCCTTGATTCAGCTTGGCCACAAAATGGCGCAGATAGTCTGCTATTTCAATGCCATAGATTTTTTGGCAAGATTTAATACATCTTGCTCGGATTGGAGATTTTTTAGCAAGGTTTGAGACATCTTGCTAAGGATTGATTGAAATGCCTCATTCTGATTCCATATTTTCAAGGTTCAACTATTCTTTTAGGTGAGAAGTTGCAAGTCTCGGTATCATCAATATCTTTGGGATGACAATGAACGACCCTCCCAACGAACCTGAGGCAGAGTCTCAAGGTCAGACCTGATCCTTGACTCAGCTTGGCAACAAAATGGCGCAGACAGTCTGCTATTTTAATGCCATAGATTTTTCGGCAAGATTTACTACATCTTGCTCGGATTGGAGATTTTTCTGCAAGGTTTAAGACATCTTGCTAAGGATTGATTGAAATGCCTCATTCTGATTCCATATTTTATAGGTTCAACTAGTCTTTTAGGTGAGAGGTTGAAGTCTCGGTATTGTCGCTGCCTTCGGGATGACGAAGAACGACCCTCCCAACCAACCTGAGGGAGAGTCTCAAGGTTAGACCTGATCCTTGATTCAGCTTGGCAACAAAATGGCACAGACAGTCTGCTATTTTAATGCCATAGACTTTTCGGCAAGATTTAATACATCTTGCTCGGATTGGAGATCTTGCTGCAAGGTTTAAGACATCTTGCTCAGGATTGATTGAAATGCCTCATTCTGATTCCATATTTTGAAGGTTCAACTAGTCTTTTAGGTGAGAGGTTGCAAGTCTTGGTATTGTCGCTGCCTTTGGGATGACGAAGAACGACCCTCCCAACCAACCTGAGGGAGAGCCTCAAGGTTAGACCTGATCCTTGACTCAGCTTGGCCACAAAATGGCACAGATAGTCTGCTATTTTAATGCCATAGATTTTTCGGCAAGATTTAAATACTTCTTGCTCGGATTGGAGATTTTTCTGCAAGGTTTAAGACATCTTGCTAAGGATTGATTGAAATGCCTCATTCTGATTCCATATTTTATAGGTTCAACTAGTCTTTTAGGTGAGAAGTTGCAAGTCTCGGTATTATCGCTGCCTTTGGGATGACGAAGAACGACCCTCCCAACCAACCTGAGAGAGGGCCTCATGGTAACACTCGATCCTTGACTTAGCTAGGCAACAAAATGGCGCAGACAGTCTGCTATTTTAATGCCATAGATTTTTCGGCAAGATTTAATACATCTTGCTCGGATTGGAGATTTTTCTGCAAGGTTTAAGACATCTTGCTCAGGATTGATTGAAATGCCTCATTCTGATTCCATATTTTGAAGGTTCAACTAGTCTTTTAGGTGAGAGGTTGCAAGTCTCGGTATCATCACTGCCTTTGAGATGACAATGAACGACCCTCCAAACCAACCTGAGGGAGAGTCTCAAGGTTAGACCTGATCCTTGACTCAGCTTGGCAACAAAAAGGCGCAGACAGTCTGCTATTTTAATGCCATAGATTTTTCGGCAAGATTTAATACATCTTGCTCGGATTGGAGATTTTTCTGCAAGGTTTAAGACATCTTGCTAAGGATTGATTGAAATGCCTCATTCTGATTCCATATTTTATAGGTTCAACTAGTCTTTTAGGTGAGAGGTTGCAAGTCTCGGTATTGTCGCTGCCTTTGGGATGACAATGAACGACCCTCCCAACCAACGTGAGGGAGGGCCTCATGGTAACACTCGATCCTTGACTCAGCTTGGCCAGAAAATGGGGCAGACAGTCTGCTATTTTAATGCCATAGATTTTTCGGCAAGATTTAATACATCTTGCTTGGATTGGAGATTTTTCTGCAAGGTTTAAGACATCTTGCTAAGGATTGATTGAAATGCCTCATTCTGATTCCATATTTTATAGGTTCAACTAGTCTTTTGGTGAGAGGTTGCAAGTCCCGGTATTGTCACTGCCTTTGGGATGACAATGAACGACCCTCCCAACCAACCCGAGGGAGAGCCTCAAGATTTGACTTGATCCTTGACTAAGCTTGGCCATAAAATGGCGCAGATAGCCTCAAGGTAAGACTCGATTCTTGACTCAGCTAGTCTGCTGTTTTAATGCCATAGATTGAAATCTTGAGCAGTGACTGAGATTATGTGACTTGAGTAAGATACAGCTGAAGCATCCAATATATTCAAGAATATAAAAAACGGATTCCAACAAGAATGTAAAGATATGGAGGAGAGATTTCTAGCAGTTTTGAAAAGTCTTGCTAAAGATTTTATTCCAAATTGAACACATCATTCTTATTCTAATATTTTAAAGGTTCAACAAGCCTAGGATCACATCTGAATCACTGACATCCCCATTCTGTAGAAAAGGAGCCCTGGGAAAGGAGAACCCATCAAAGATCGTCTCGAAAACATTGCCTTGATCAGGATACGCTGAAAAACCACCGATGAGGAAAATCACTTCATCATCATCATCGTGGAAGTTTTATAACCCTTTTGGGTCTTCAACTTATAAGGTTTGTGAAAAATCAGTGCAATACAGTCTTATTTTCCATCTCTTCGAATCTGACACAGTCAATTCTTTAAGACATCCTCATTCCTTGTCTTTTATAGGCTACTTAGACTCATACTTAGACTGGTCATTCTCTATTGTTGTTTGTATATCAAAATATGGTGCCCACACAGAAAAACACAAAAAGACCAGGCGCTTTATAAAAACAAGGAAAAACGAAGTACGGTGTGGGAGAGTCGTCTCACTTGTAGTAAAAATATGAACTTTTTAATTTTTCCAGAGATTGTCTAAACGGGTTTTGAAAGTTTCAAGGGTATTTCTATTTGCAGCTACAACTTCATGTCAGTGATGGAATACTGTCAGGAACAAACCTGATGAAAGAACTCTCATTGCTTACACCAATGTTCGCGTTGATACAGAGCTGGACGATCCCATTGATGCTCTTGTTTCAGGCAAATGTAATGAAGTGCTGTGCAAACGATCTGTTAAGCAAACATTTGTTCCAAATTGTAGCATAATATTTGTTCCAAAGAGTGATTTACCGACATGCTTGAAGATCACCTGTTTGTATTTGACAATGCAATACTGCACAAATGTAATGTGATGTAATGCAACGATACAATTTGTTAGGCAAAATGTTTGTTCAAAATTGTGATTTATCAACATGTTTGAAGATCACCTGTATGTAGATCACCTGTATGTAGATCACCTGTATGTATTTGACAATGCAATACTGCACATAATCTTTCACTGTGGCCCAGTGTGTTTTGCACCCTTGAAACTAATGTAATTTAAACTTTTCAAGCCTGAATGCTCTTGGGAGCGCCCTTCCTGTTCTCAAATAGTCTGTGAATCAAATAAGCCACTTAAGTATGTTGATAACTTTATCATTTCATACTGTGTCATCTTCCTTTGCCCCACATAGGCATATCTTTCATTATTTTCAATTATTTTTTATTTTTTAAAGATTTTTGGCATTTTTGTTTTTTCTTCAGTGGTACATGTATGAGGCGCCATGTGGGACTTTAATTGTTTCCCTAAATTATTTCAAATAATGTCATTGTTTCAAACAAAAAATGAACAAATCAGAAATTATTTCATCCAATAAAGTACATTTTAGAAACAATTATTTTGTATTCAAACCAGCGTTTTTATTTTTCAAACCATCGGTTTATTTTCAAACCAGGAAAACATACACAAATTGTTTCCATACCATAGTAGTTCTGCAAATCCATGGTTTGGAAACCATACCAAGTTGTCCTTTTTATTATTTCAAACCATGTGGATTCGCAAAGTCATTATTTCAATGGTTTACAAACCACGAATATGTGCGTATTACATTCTTTGCATCCCATGAAAAATTGTATACGCTACAAACTTGTGGTATGCATATAATTGTTTTACGCAGCCACGGGCGCCATGTAATTAAATCATTTGACGAAATTATTTGAAATAAGCAAATTATATCGAAATAAATGAGTGAACCAAGTCAATTGCATTGGATGATAAACAATCACGCACAAAATCATTATTTCCAAACCATCACTTTAACTTAGTAACAAACTGATCGTTTCAAATCATGAAAGTATGCACGAAATTATTTGTATACAATCTAATTGTACTCATCTAATGTTGATTATTTGCATCCCAGCAACGTTTTTTCAAACCATGAAAACGCGAACTCTGATTGTTTCCATCCAATCACTTTCAAAAGTCATTGTTTCCATCCAAGCAAAACTACGTTCATAGTATGCGCACATGGTTTGCGCAGTAGACAGGTTTTAGGTCTCGTTAGGGAGTTTTTCCCAAATGTACGACGTCATCATCGCGTTTGAATACAAAATAATTGTTTCTAAAACGTACTTTATTGGATGAAATAATTTCTGATTTGTTCATTTTTTGTTTGAAACAATGACATTATTTGAAATAATTTAGGGAAACAATTAAAGTCCCACATGGCGCCTCATATACATGTTGGTCATTATAGCTAGATTACAGGTAGGTTAGGCCTACAGGGTTACAGCATTAGTTTATTTCATGACTGGCAGTTAGTGCCGTCATCAGCAGCCACCTAGCGATAGGATTGAGACTAGTGAGTGCAGTAGGTGTAGGCGCAACGTATCTAAGGTTAGGGACTCACTGGTCTTTATCTCCAGGAAGATGACACACCTGGGTAATCATGGCGAAGCTGCAATACAATCTTATCACTGGTTTTAAACTTGATCCCAGTTGTTTGCTATAATTGGGCAAAGTTTGTTATCAGATTTTAAAACTCAGAGGCTCATGCCAGTGAGCATGTTGCGCGTTTTAATAGTAATAGTAGCTCGAATTGGGCACATGGCTTGAAAGGTTTAAAACATTGACCTGTGATAAAAAGGGTGAGTTTCTGGGAATGGCCTGCAAAGGCAATTGCTTTTTCTCACCCATTTTTTCACAATCAAATATTGTTTATAAAATGTAAAATGTATGATGTAAATAATGAAGTAAAAATGTATAACATAATAAGAAAGTACTTCTTTGAAGTTATTTATGTTTTGTTATGGTAAAATGAATTACAGGCCCTTACTGTAAACTCACTCAGGAGCTGTCCGACCGTCAAATGGCAGCACCCGCTGGATCTGTCATATTCATAGTCCCCTGCTGTAAACTCACCCGGCCAGGAGCTGTCTGGGCTTCAAATGGCAGCACATGCTGGATATATCAATATAGGACAGCCCCCCCCCCCCCCACTATAAACTCCCCCAGGAGCTGTCTTAACCTTAAATGTGGCAGCACCAGTGGGACATATCAGTCGCCTACCATCCTACTGTAAACTCACCCAGGAGCTATCGCCTCTTGATCATGTGAATCAAATGCTAGTCTGGAGGTCTCAGAAGCCCACTTTGTCCCCTCCAATAGATCTAAGACATGCCTTTTCCGAGGCCGGTGTAACATCTGTGGTTGTTCCCCATGTTTCAGTGTTTCCAAACAATAGGCAGCTAGAGAGACCATGACTTTTCAATAGGGGGGATACACAGAAAAACTCGTCAATCTATTTTTGAGCGTTCCCAAACAATGAGGGGAAACACTCCAAAACAGAAACACTCAAAAACATTACACCGGGATGGATGTACGCTATCCTGATTCAAATATTATTCATCATTCTCTTCGTTGGCCATCTTCTTAGGTGCCTGAGATAGTAAGTCAGGTGCCCGAGATGAAAAATAAACATCGTCACTGAAAAAAAACACCATGTCCTTTCACCAAGACGAGAATATCGTCTAAATCGGATTCTTGGTCGTGTGAAGACAAGTCTCAAATGGTCTGTGAGAGGTGTCTAAATGAACTCTTTGCGACCTCGATGTCAATCGTCAGAGATAACGCCCTAGTGGGAACAGGTTATGGAATTCGGCACGCGGCGACTTCTAGTAGCGGACAATTCCAGCGATTTTTGCAAAGCGACAAATCGCGTCAGTGGGTTCAGGTTAGGCCGTCATTCAATTACTTTGTGTCCAGCAATTAGATTGGCCACCCGTTTATGATGGTGCGTCCGACAGATTACCTTGCGGGAGTTATCGGCGGTGAAAGGAGACTTTAGGACCGATATTCACCGTCGATAAGTCGGCATGTCCTCAATCTCTCCGTGTCCATGAGAGGGCAGTTCTGGAGCACATGCTCTGGTGTCTGCAATGGCCAGTCCCAAGATGAAAGATAGTGGTCGCCTCTTTTCTGTCCATGTCTAGGAGTGTTACATCTCAAGTCCCCTCTTCTCTCTTGCCAGAGTTTTTGTGGGCCTTCTTCAGGAGTGTATTCATACTTCTCTGTACGAGGTACTGGAATATGGCAGTCACACAGCAACAAAAAATAATTTTGTTCAATCAATTTTAATCAACATACATTGAGCTATATATACAAATTTTTGCTTTTTCTATAGGCTATATATTGTGTTATTCTTTGTTTGCAACACTTTGGGCTCTGCGGCACAAACTTCTGGCAACACTAGCCAACAATGCCACCACAATATTTACAATACAGGCTACAATTGCTGATGTACTCTCGCTAAGCTGACCAACCGTTTTATCAATTTCATGAATCTCACTGTTGCTTACTTTACCCTTCTAGTCAAAATCATTTGAATAAATTAGAACAGATACACGATGTACCGGGTATGTATCATGTGTTGTGGAGTATTCACAGGCTGCCAAGACATTATGCCTTCATTCGTCTCAATTATCATACAAGACCCATGTCATGTAATTGTTATCATGCGCAATAAATTAGGAAGTGTTGAAGTATCATCTAAAAAAAAAAGAAGTGTCTTTTCAGGATGCCTCAACAAAAGTACACAATGTACATTACAAAATAACATTGGCTGTCGGATTAGCGCAGTGGATCAATGTCTGTCACCTTGTTCTAGAGAAAAAAATTGAAATGAGATGGCTATGAAAAGTTTCCTATCACAGTATTTTCCCAGCAAATAGTCACAGCCCAGCAGTCAACCATGATAATCATTCACATATCATTAAATTGCTAAGACACACACATGTGCTTTCCCAAATGTTTCAAATTTTTCTCGAAACTGTCATAAATAGAGCAATCCTACAAACTATATATGGACATGTACAGTTACATATCCAACATTTTTCCTGACCAACTCCCATCAAGAACCTTGATAGTTCTTCACATTACCCTGTACAGCATAACAACGCTTGGTTACTTTACATGGCTGTCATGAAAGTGTCAACTGAGGCATTGCATTTCCCTCTAATGTTTGTGTCACCTACGAACACATAATATGTTATAAATTAAAACTTTCTCCACATCCACAAGTTCCTTTGATATTTGGGTTGTTGAATATAAATTCTGAAGCTAAAGGCGTTTCAACATAGTCCATTTCTGTTCCCAGTACTGAGAGCTGAGCTTTTGAATCTATGATTATCTTTGCACCTGGAAAGGAAGCAGACAGAATATTTCAGAACATTTAAAACAGGTCTTTCACGATCACATCACAAAGTAGGCATCCAGGCCTTTTAACTGGGATACTGTGTTGTTCATTGTTCTAACTTCTAAGGAGTAATAATACGGAGACATATCAGATGAAGCCAGAAAGACTTCAGGATGATTCAAAATATATCATGTCTCACAAGGCACACATGGCGTCTAGGCAGGCTAAGGACCACATGGCGAAGATCGACAGAACATGAGGCTAGGATGATAGGGATGAAGTGGACCCAAGTTGAGAAAACTGTGACCTATGCTTCACTTGGAGTAGCAGGGTTTAAGTCAAGTAAGTCAATTAACATGTCTGGTGAAGTAAATTCTGTAGTAGTGTTTGTTAGATAAAAACATTTCATTGTTCTGGTAGCGCAGGTAAGATTCATTGCCTGGATCACTGCAGCGTACAGGGCTGCTTGAATATCAGCTTAGCTGTGGTTTTTTAATTATCAATGGTTAATTCAACGTTAGAATACCGTCTTGATGCACCTCCTCATCGAACTTCCCCTTCTCATTGCAGTACTCCAAGGTATATGATAAACCATTACAACCTCTTGTCCGCACTCCGATCTTTAGACCAACCTGAAAATAAAAAACATTTCAATAAACGGACAGTAATGACAAACCACTACCAACATGTAGCCAATCACAAACGAGTTTTAGCTCTGCAACCCAGTTTTTAAGGTCATACAGATTGAAGATGATGAAAGTCACGCAATGACTTGCAATACATTTATCATAAAAGCATGCCTCTGCTGTGAATGCCTGCACTTTTCTCCAGTTATGAGGGCAGAATAAAGTTTTTTTTAAAATGGAATTAAGCTTTCGACTTTCTTTGTGTGAAGATATTGAGAACAATGTAGAGGTCGTAAAAACCATCATTACCATGCCAACATACTTTAGTCGCTTTTTACCTCACAAGTCAGACAATGTCCTACTTACTACACCATTGATCTACTCACCATCTCAGGTCTTTCTTTCATGAGCACCTTCACCTTTTGCACTGCAGTAGGAGTCTAAAATGGAAAGACAGACAGAGATCAATCAAAGTTGTTGTAGTACCAGTATACTTTATTGAACTTTAAAGGAAAACTTTTTGGGAAACAAAACTTACTTTTCCCAGATTTGATCATGCATCCAACGTGGTACCGGTGAAACATCTGTGGTTGTTCCCCATGTTTCAGTGTTTCCAAACAATAGGCAGCTAGAGAGACCATGACTTTTCAATAGGGGGGATACACAGAAAAACTCGTCAATCTATTTTTGAGCGTTCCCAAACAATGAGGGGAAACACTCAAAAACAGAAACACTCAAAAACATTACACCGGCGTTTCAGACAAAAGCCGAAAAGGGCCTGTAGGCTGTAGGAACACACTTCGATTCGACTAACTTGATCATGATGAATGACCTTCAATCCTTCATTATGAACACGATACAGCCATACATTTCGAGGCGTAAATGCAAGAAATTAACGGTAAATCGAAACTATAGACTACAAACCAATGTTTTATTAGTTCTTACCAATGTCAATGCAGCTCTGGTGGGAATCAATCGCATTTTTGAGACGGCACGAACGGACGCAGAAACAAACTTCGCAGCTGACATCTTGGCCGCTTATACAAATAATATTGCATTTAAATTACTTTCGACACATAGATATACCATTATCTGAAGCCTAATAAGCATTTAAGGGAACAAACAATTATACATTTATATGTATAAAAATACATTTGGCTATTGTTATCCTGTATTTTCTAGTAAATTCGTGATAAACTAAAAATATTTTCTGTTGTTGTAAGCGACTCAGAAATTGCGCAGTCTTTCACGTTTTGAACTTATGCAACGACAAAACTATTGATTTTCCTCTAAATGACCCATAGATGATATAAGCAAGATGGGTGGATGGAAATTAGAAGTTGCGAAGGTAAGTTTTGTCCTTGGTTTTTATTGATCTGTTGCGTATTTCTTTTCAGGATGTTTGTTTTAGGAATCAGTAGTGGGCAATCTAATTTCGCCACATCCCTAAGTAGCCTACTTATAGACATGCAATTTTTTATTCTAATGACATGCAGTCATGCTCAAAAGTAACTATCTGTGCCCTGTGTCCAAAGTGATTTAAATTATTTTAGTAAAGTAGCGTGAATTAATCCAGGGCTTAGCGTCATCCACTGGCGTCATAGCATTTCAAAAGTTCTAGCATGTCTTATTTTGGTTCATTTCAGATGGCCATGTATATGTCATTTCCAGTTGGACTTTTCTACTATTTTAACCAGCCTTCGTTTTTTGAGGAGTGGATGATGAGTAGGAGGGTAAGTTCATTTTTTGGCCTAGTCCCTGCAAACAAGCTATATAAATGTTCGCTGCGTCCAGTGAATAGTCACTATAGTGATCTCAACTGCATGTGGCAGAAATTGCTTGTTTGTTCTGGGCATCAGAGGTGCTTGTGACCCGGGCTCAAAGTAATCGTTTCTCTTCGAAGATTAAAGTTTAATATTTTTGTGTGTTTGTTTTCAGCATGAATTATTCCCTCCCGAACAACCTGGGGCTGTAAGTATCAGTTCAAAAATTATCAAGCCTTTCGACTGATAAATAATTTACGGTTTAGTGCCTCCAGACAGTATAGGCCATATAGAAGTCATATTGAGTTACTTTTATAGAGCTAATGACCTTCCTGGATGATGCTTTTTGCCTTCTACAGCAGTAGTTCCACTGGCAGACTGAAGCATAGTTCTTCATGATCTCTGGCCAACTTTCTTTTGTCATGTTTCACACATTTCTGTGTGTTTGCAGGCTCTAACAGGTCAAAACATACCAAAAAAGATGTTTGGCCTTTGTGACCGCCCTTTATATTGCATTCTATAGTGTATTCTTTTTGTATTCCAGCGGAGAGCCATTCAAAAGACGATTGTCAAATTAGATGAAAGGCGTGAACAGAAATGGAAGGAAAATATGAAGAAGGTAGACACATCGTCATAGTTTTAGGAATCTGTTTGATTTAAAAGATGTATCATGTTAAACAAAACTGAATTTAAGAGCCCTGAAGTTTTGCGAATTTATAATATTGGGGGATCTCAGAAATAGGAATCATGTACACACTTTTGAATCATGGACCAAATTTCATACTTTCTATGTTGTTCTGCTTGAATAAGTGAATGTAAGTCAGGCTGTGAGTACAACCACTTTCAATACATGCCTTTTTCTGACAATTTTGAGGACAGCTTTTGTATCCATGAAACGAGCAGGCAAGCTGGGCCTGCCTGGGAAACTGTATGGATTCCATTGTTGTCGATAATGATACTTTGAAAATGATTTGTGATAAGTTCTTGTGTGAAAATTGTGGTGTATTTAAAAATTCTGAAGGATGTGACAAACTGTGTGTTTTGATGTAACTAAGATGTGGCTGACTCTTGAGGCTGGGTATGCATAGACTGTATGGACGTGTGGCATTGTGATATTGATAATTGTCACCTGGCCGACAAAAGAGTATGTTCCTGTTGTAATGGAACATGTTGCATGATGTGCCGTGCACAAGAAAGACATTGGGTGATATGAATAAAGACTAGGAAATGCTTTTATCTCCATGTACATTTACACTAGGCCTTCCTGTACAAAACCGGAGTAAAAGCATTTGCTAGTCTTTATTCATATCACCCAATGTCCGTGCAATGCATTACAAGAGAACAGTCTGTGGATACATGTAAGCAGTATAGTGATGGTGAAACGCATGTGTCCAAGGAATTGGTGTGATCCTCTTGTAAATATATGTATCATCAACCTTTTTGGAGAAAAAATAAAGAAGAAATGGAATAAAACCAAGTGTTGTTCCTTTGTCCTTATGGTGTTGCCTCCTGATCTATTTGTTGGCTTGTCAGTTGTGGCAAAGTTTGTTCGGACCAAGAAGACTGATGAGACATGTAACGGTCATGAAGACTACGAGGTTGCCATGCTGTTGTCATTTTGGCCACCTTGAATTTTAATCAGGTCCAGGATAAAAAGTTTTTGCCTGTAAAGACCTAGAAAACGTGACCCGGCTGGTCTCGGATGTAGAGACCAACTGTCTCTGTGGCCCCTCGTTCTGACACTGTCGCCTCCCATTAGGACAGTTTGGCATGTACACCTGATACCAATGGTCTACCTGCCAAGACCAGGTTCTGTTTGGGTACCAATTTGAACTTTTTCCCAAATTTTATAATGGAATTGGATGTGAATAAGGCTCAGACAGACAGTGGATGTTACAATGGTCTCTGACCTCTGTCGTATATTGGTGTCAAGGCCTTGCTAGATGACCTGGATAACATCCAAGGCACTGTGTGCAAACAAACAGAGTTGTTCCTCTTGGAAATAGAATCCCTTGATCATATTCTTTTATTCATACACGGGACAATTCGAGTCAGGTTTTTTAGAACTTGGCTATACAATGTACCCTGTCCACGTTTAAAGTGTGCACTTGTCCATCCTAAACAATGAATTTGGCCACCTGAATATTCTTCCTGCTTGTATACAATGTAGCAGGGTCTTTTGATGACATGCTCATACAGTCCAAAGCCATAGGGGACAATGCTTTAAATGATGGCTATGGCTTAAACCCATGCTGACAGACTTAATAGAGGGGACACGAGAGATGGTTGTGCCGACCCGCAGACAAGACAATGTAGGTGCCAGTACACCCAAGTGTAGATTATTCCCAGTATCGTAAAAGTGGTGTGCAGTCTGCATCTATTATGTACACTGGGTCAAGTTCCGGCTCCTGTGTTGTAGTCGAGATGATCCACTGTTAGTAGAGATGCAACAGTCCTTTGACGAACTGAATGTCATCAAGAGCCAAGACCAACAACATCGATTGATGTTACTTGGCAGTGCTTGGTTGTGACATTGTCTTCCAAACTAGCTTCAGCCCCTCAACTCCTTTAATTTTTTATGAACAAGAAATACACAAAAGATTTGGAGTTTGAGATATGTTGTTTATTAGCATGATTTTAAAACCATACTCCTTGTAACAATGCCAGTACATATACTACCATAGAATCTCAACACAACCAATCACCATGTATTCCAGTATTCTTCCATGTATTCTTATGGAATCCAATGGAATAGTTAAAGCTACTGGGTCAGAAACATGTATACTTTCCTGAGTAAGGCTGAAGCCGAGCGCTCCGATGAAACAAACTCAAGAAGTTTTTAGTAATACATGTACGTTGGCGTTGATCATCAAGAGTGATGTACTTGTCTTTGCACAGCCATGTTTCAGATGAGACCTTTGGTCCCAGTCAAGACATCTTACCTCGGAAACTTAAGACAATTGTGGATCTTTTAGCTGCCATAATGCATTTGACTATTTTCCAGAAACAGATACAGTAGATTTCACCTTGTTCCTCAACTGTGGCGACACCTCGGTCTCTAGAACATAATAGTGTCTATCATGGAACTGTGGAGATACATGTACCTCGGTCTCTAGAACATGATAGTAACTACATGTATCATAGAACTGTGGAGACACCTTGGTCTCCAGTACATAATACATGTAGTATCTATCATGGAACTGTGAAGATACATGTACCTCGGTCTCTAGAACATGATAGTAACTACATGTATCATAGAACTGTGGAGACACCTTGGTCTCCAGTACATGTAATACATGTACATGTAGTATCTATCATGGAACTGTGGAGATACATGTACCTTGATCTCTAGAACATGATAGTAACTACATGTATCATAGAACTGTGGATATACCTTGGTCTCTAGAACATAATATTACCTATCATAGAAATGTGGAGATACCTTGTTTGACCTTGTATGCAACAAGATCATTCAGCTGTAGGAGAATCATATCTCTAATTCATGATGAATTATTTTGGCAACAATTTACAAGGCATTTTGGCCATGGGTACCAGGAAATGCAGACGAGGACACCACGGCAGCAAAATTCGAGCCCTGGAGATTACTTGTAGTCTTTATGAATTCTTGCTTGTATCGAACTCTAAAATCATGAACTCTGAACCACGAATACATGATCAGCTAGTGTCACCTGTAGTTCTTGCCACGTTTTTCAAACTCTTGACAGCAAATTTTTCAAATACCCCCCCCCTGAGTTAATCAGAAGAACTCATTCAGTTGCCTACTACCAGTACATACTGGTATATGTTGGACACTTGTATGAAGACATCAACCAATACATCCTACTAGCGTTGCAATGCATAACTGATTCGGAGATGATATCTAGCAGGATGCTTTGAAAACTAACACGTATATGGCCTATATCAAGCAGGATGCTTCGAAAACTTACAAGTGGCCTAAACAGAGAAATTAAAGTACAACGCCAGCCATTTATTGTGTACTTTCTAGAAATGCTCTGCAGATTCAGACTAAAAACACTAGAAACTGTTATCTCTTCTCCTAGAAGTCCTGTGGTTTCACTCTGGCGGATTACGGCCAGTGGCCACAGACCACGACTATAATACATGATTGTATGACTGCCATTACCAAATTACACCCACATTACATCATGACCGGTAGCCGCCTAAAAGAAACAGGCATCTCTGATGAAGAAAACCAAGCCGTCATCCATTGAAACTCACACATAAGTCAGTTAGTTTAGCACGCAACACCAGTTAAACCTAGAAAGCGCCTTTTCATATTGTGTCCATCATTTCAAATCCAGGATCATTGATGAGGGGTTTTCTAGATAAGACTTCCAAAGATTTGAGAAACGAGCCATCGTGGCGCCATCTATTACACGGTGATCGGCTGACCAACTAACTTGCATTATATGGGCCTTGATGACTTCACCATTTGAGCCGAACCTTGGTAATGCCTGAAAATAGATTGACATGAGAGCTTACCTCATTTAAATAGAATATCAAGTAACCAAAACACACAGAGTAACAGTTTTCAAGTCTTTGAATATTCTTACAAGTCTCATGTATCATCAATGAATGAAACGGCCAGGGGCCATTGTGCTCACCGTAGAAAGCAATCTAGTACTGTTAATTATGTGCGATATGTGAATAGGTGATAGGTACCCTGGTAGGCGTACTCATACATATATATGGAATGGCTAGTAATAGGACAGGGTGGTATATATTAGTTTATGATCAGACCAATAATTGTCAATGACATCGACAAGTTCAATATCATGTGATAAAGCAGTGTTGGTGAAGACTAGGTCTAACGTTGAGTCAAAATCTGTGGTGTTTTTTGTCATGTGCTGTGTGAAATCAAATCCTTGCAACATATAGGTTTCTAATTTAGCATTGTAGTTTTCAGTATTAGCTATTGACTTCATGTTGAAATCGCCCATGATGAGGTACCTTTCAGTTGGTTCATATGTTGAGAGGCACTCTTGTAGTCTATAGACCAGGTTTTGAAATGTGCAAGTTGGTGCTGTGTAGATTGCAATGACATGAATGACTGTGTTGGAGTCTTTTGGATGGATGCAAAGAGATATAGATTCGAAGTTACTGGTGGTAATAAATCGTTTCTCCATTATTCTTATATCATTTTTCACATAAATCATTAGACCATGAGGTGGTCTTTGCACAGGGTTGGCAGTATTTTGGTCATTGCGCACAAGCTGGAAATCAGTGATAGAATAGTTCTTGTCGGTATCAGATCGTTTTAAACGTGTTTCTGCTAATGCAACAATAGATGCAGCGGTTATGTTTGGATCCGGTTTTAAATCACTAAAGTGTGCGTAGACAGATCTAGCATTGTGGTAGACAATTTTCAGTAGATTTGATGGCTGGTAAGACAGGGCAGTTTGTATTATTTGATGATTTGACCAACTCTGGTCAGCTATGTGCAGTGAGTGGATGTACTGGGTATTCAATTGATTGGTGAACACTAAATCTAATTCTGCATGTGGACACTAATGTAAACTTTTTTCTTTTTTTTCGTGCTTGTTTCTTCATTTGATTGATAGGCGGTGAACATACCATTATCTGATTGTGTAAACAGATGTTCATCCCTTTTGGAATGTTTTGGCAGACCTTTTGTGGTTGGTTCTCCAATATATTGTTCAAATTGATATCTCTGCATCATGATGGTTTCCAAGTCGTTCTGGTACATGTTGACCATTATCTTGTTTGCTTTCGCTGAATCTGGATCATTAGCTAGTACTGGCTTGTCAATGTTATTGAAATTTCCAATGATGAAGAATCTCTCTAATTGTTGGTAGGGCAAAAGGCAAGTATGGAAATTATTGATTAGTTTTGACCAAGTGGAATTTGGATACACGTTTATGAAAAGGACATAGTATTGTTTACACGAGATAGATTGCGGAGGCTGTAAGTGCAGGAGGATTGTTTCAAAAGTGTCTGTTCGATCGGTTGTTGTTTCCAAGACAGTAATGTCTTTTTTTATGTATAGCATCAGTCCATGCATTGGTCTCATGATATTGTCTGTCGGTTGGTGATCATTACGTACAAGTCTGAAATTTGGTAAGGCATATGTTTCAGTGTGATCAGATTGTTTCAACCGAGAATTTGCAAGTGCAATGACGGACGCTGTTGTGATGGTTTGATTTTTTTTAATCTCATCAAAATGATCATACACTGATGTAGCATCATTGAAGACAATGGCAAGTTCTTTTCCCTGGTAGACAGGTGTGTAGCACAAGGAGAGTTTGTTTTTCTGCTTCATTAATCTCATGTACTTGATCACTTTGGCTGATTGCGAAATGGCACTTTCATTGAGGTCAAGGATGTACAGATCATCGATGGATCGGACTCGACTTAAAGCAACATAATGTGAATGTTTCATTAAATTTGTTGGTGTTGTTTGCAGTACTTGGTTAGTGTTCATGTTAACCACAAGCTTTTTGAATGTGCCCCCTTGTGCAGAGTGGACAGTTCTTGCATTGCTGGGTTTCAAGGGAAATTGACTTCTCATAATGGTATGATGTTTTCCCCATAAGAACTGACGTTTGACAGCAAATATAGGTGTCCATGATTTGTCGATGTGGTCTGAGTAAAGGGAGCGATTGGTTGCTCTTCTTTGTTGTCCAATCTTTGTTTCTTCGAATTGAACCCATATAATGGACGGATTTTTAACAATGTCTTTAAATTCAATATATTTTACAATGCAGGATGAGCCATTTACTATGCCGTCTTCTATATCGGAGTTAATTGTTGTTGAATATGTGAGGGAAACAGCAATGTTGAGTGTCCTTTGGAGGTTTGCAGAGGCTTTGTACGTGTCTATTGTTTTTAGGCTGTCATATATCTTTTGTTTTTGTTTTTCCGAAACATTTGTTATGAGAACATCATGAGCATCAATTGTTACTTTTGTCATAGTTGCTTTATCGAAAAGTTTGTTGTTATGAGCATCGACTAATCTATTAAGCAAGAATATGTGAGGTACATCTTCAGGATAATTTGGATCATTTTGGGTAATCATACGACTTTTTAATTGAGTCAAGTCATCTTGGGTTTGTTTTCCTGTTCTTAATCTATTTAGGATGTTGGCGAATGTCATGTCACCTTGTTGCCTCATTATTTGATCAAGTTCGTACACAAAGAAGTATTCTTGCCAAAAATTACCTGCCAAGTAGGCATTCGTTGCATTTGAATCTTCAAACACATAACTGTCAAAACATGGTTGCAGTTGATACATATCACCAATGGCAAGGACATGTATTCCTCCAAATAGGTTCTTGTTGTCTAAAATGTCCGTTAGTCTCTGGTGAATGAAGGAGAACATACCACAGCCAACCATAGATATCTCGTCGATGATAAGGACTTTTAAGTGCCTATATTTAGCTCGTAGTGTATTTCGTTTTTCTTGTACCAGGGGTATGTAGTCAGCTTTGAAATTCTTTTTGAATGGTATACTAAATGCTGAGTGTATTGTAGAGCCTTCGACAACATATGCTGCATATCCACTGGGGGCTATTATTTGTATTCGTAGATCCTCTGGATTCTGACCTTCTTCGGAACATAAGTGTCTTAGCATGAATTGATATAGGGCTTTAACAACTTGCGATTTGCCAACTCCTGCCCCGCCTGTTAGGAAAGTACACAGTTGATCATCACTGGTCTTCAATCTTTGTACGATATGTGTGAAGAACTCTCTTTGTTTATGGTTCAAAGTTCGAAGCAAATCTTTGTACTGATCATCTGGCAATCTTTTACCAATCAATTCAACTTCTTGACCAGGTGGACGAACAGAAATACCAATGTCTTGGCCAATGTCATAAGTCTTCTGATTATTTGCACGCTCAGGGTCAAAGAATAAGCATTCGCTACTTTGGATAGTGTGATCAATTTCATCTTGCTCAATGATATCGCCTTCTTCTGCTTGGGCAATAGCCTCTTGTAACTCGTCAATGTTCTGTTCATACTGTCTTCGTTTGGCTTCAATAGGTGTAGTTGTTTTCAGGTAGTTGTAATGCTGTTCATAGGTTTCAAAATCCCCCAGCAAGTTTTTTTCAGATGTCATCCAAGGGTGAAACAGTAATATTCTCTCCCTATAATAAGCTTCAGAATCGTTGTCTTTATTGAATTTGACATATCTGATGACCTTAGGTTTATTTCTCTTCGTTATCTTCATGCCACTCTTTGTGACGTAGGATTTTTCTACGTTAAAATCATGGTCCTCATCTATGTTGTGAACATGTTTTGAAGTCATTTGGTCATCAAGCTCACTGGAATCATCAGAAGGGTAATCATCTACATTGTCTTGAAAGAGATCATCATCATGTTCAGTTTTTGGATATGTAATGGTGAAGCATGCCACATAATCAGCAAGGCAATATTTTCGAAGACAAAATGGTCTTTTAGCATAGAGGCCGATGTTTCCAAGAGTCTGTACATCAGTTGATTGTGGTGACAATTTCTCTAATTTGTCTCGGTCTTTTAATATAAATGGCCGTTCCTCAGGGGTATTGGTATTTATGAAGACCACATCTCGTGAACAGCGCGTCATTGGCATTTGTAGTACAAGATATGCTGCCTCTTGTGCTCCCGTTTCAACAGAATTGAGAAATTTGTTTCCCATGTGGCGAACAGCTTGTCGGAGTTCCATCTTGTCTGCCTTTGCTTCTTTGGATGCGGTGTCAAGAAGAGCACTCATTCCTTTCTGGGATTTGCAGGTGTATGCAATGATGTAGACTGCCACAGCATATCCATCAAGAATGAATTGAATGTCATGGTTAGCTTGCCAGGCACCAAGTAAGTGCTTCATGTATGGATTAATACGGATTTCTGAAGGTTCTCTTTTTAGGAATACTTTTGGACATTTTAGGGATGACCGAATGCTTTTGATGTACTCATCTTCTGACATGTCTAACTGTGCAAGAAATTCATCAAACGTGAGGACGACATCTTTTCCGTCACCCATTTCATTCAAAGTCTCATTAATTCTGGTGAAATTTGCCTTGTATTTTTTCAGAAGTTCTTCATCGATATCTGGATCAAGTTGTTCCAGAATTCTTGTCCTTCTCATTGGTGGCATTGGATATCCAAATCTGCACACTGGATGCTTACCTTTTCTGCATGTCTTTGAATGTTTGTGATATTGCAATGCAAGGAATGGTTTATCAGATTCACTGACATTTGCTGATACGCTAATTACAGAATCAATGTAGTTCACAACTTCTTCTTCAGAGGCTGAGCCATACTTTGGTGCACCTTCTATCCATAGAGCAATATGTACATGTGGACTACCTCTATTCTGAAATTCCACCCTATAAAAGCTATCATTAATTTCACCGCCCAGTGGGTAATGTGGTCCTTTCAAAACAATTTTCATGAATTGCTGAAATCTATGATCGAAATATCTAGCACAGGTTACAGGATCAGCACTAAGCAGTCGGCTTCTTGTTTGCCAGTTAAACTGCTCTATTTGTTCATCAGTATATTCTACTTTGTCAATCAACAAGCCGAGTGTCTTAAGGAGTGGTGACCATCTTGTATCAGCAGCTGACAAAGACATGAACAGAGTTGGTATTCCGAGTTGTCGTATCATAGCAAAAACTTCTTTTTTCTTGTTTTCGAGGTAGGGTGGGGAATTCCGTATGGTTCTGAATATATAATAGCCCTCATCCAAGCGAACAATATTATCTCGAACATTGCTGTTTAACACATCTTCGGCTGTGTAAGCTTTTCCTTTGCTTTTGCAACGCCGTACAGCTAACTTCACTTTATCAGATATTTGTTTGATTTGTATTTTCTTCAATTTAAAGAAAAGATTAGGAATATTCTGGGAAACTCGGCGATCTACGGATCTCAATTCATATTTGCTGATATCACTATAGTGCACTGGTATGTCATTTTCAGATCTACCATTTCCACAAAATATTGTTGGGAATGAAAGGTATTCTGCATTACTATCTTGAAATATGCTTAGTGGTCTTTGGCCTTCTCCAGGGGCAAATATGAATTCCTGAGGTTCAGCAACTTCCGGAGCATCGAGCATTGTGTCCATGTTGCCAGATGTTTTTTCTGTTTCGTCGACTTCACTGAAATGATCGCTATCATCATCGGTGTCATTATCATTAGTTTTATCCTCTGTATTTGAGGCAATGTGAATGTCAAAATGAGGTGTACTATTTTGACGGTTTCTTTTCAGTTGGGACGTGCTTGGCACAGGTGAAGAAGCTGTTGGGTCAGCACTAAAAAATATATCTTTGCCGTTTTCCGTGATCATCTCAAAATTGACAATACCATCTTCATCCTGTTTCAATAACTGTGAAGTGCTTGGGCGAGGCTCTGATCCTGCTGTGTCAACAAATTCTGACATGGCTCCAGAGTGTTGCTGGTGTAAAGATTCCTTCCAAGTGTTGTGGTCATTGATAGTGATATCTTTGTAAAGAGGACCATTGTCTTTTAACCACTTCAGAGCGTTAAGTACTTTAGTAGGTCTGATATTTTCAATAAATTCATTGGTTTTGTATTGCATTCGCCTTTTGAGTTTTACTGGCACGGTTTCCATATCGGATAAATTTCTAGGTAGAGACCTAACTGTTTTTGACACATCTACTGGGACATTGACCACATTGCCTCTCACCATCTTCTGACCACCAACTGGAAGTTCTCTCATTTGCATGAACGGAATGCGTAATGATATAAGTCTTTCTTCCAACTGGTACAATTCCAGTTCTTGTGGTTTGTCTTTTACTTTGAAGCCAACATTGTTTGCAATTGACAATTTTGGGATTTTCCCTTTACTGACGGAATCTCGGCAAGTTCGGCAGATCCATTCTTTGTTGTCAACAGATATATATTCAGTCTTACATTGTGCCAACAAATCTTGTTGTGCCGTTGATACACTAGCTCTTTTGATATCAATGACAGAATCTTTAAACCACGTTTGATGACAACACGTGCAAACATAAAGGGGACCAATTTTAATTTTTTGATGAAATTTGTCTATGCATTTGTCAAGGTTGGAACCATACTCATTTTTTTGTCGTAATGTTTTTTCTACAGACTGGTAATTGGCGTTTGCTCTAGATATCTTTTTCTGCATTCTATTGGATAGCATTTCTTGGTGCCTATATTCTCGATCACTTGACCGCTTAAATCGTTTTCTTTCTCTTTCAATTTCTTGGAATTCCTCAGCACATCTGTATTTCTTTTTTCTCGATAAATCATTATTTTGTTCAATGGAATATATTCTTGGATCGCTACGACTTTTTTGTTTGTTTCTTCGTTCTTTGACTTTTACTTCATGATTTTGCCGAACATGTTGCTTACTTTTTAATTCTTTGATTTTATAATCTGGATCAGTGCGCAGTTTCCGTTTGCTTGGTGTTCCTCTTTTATTTTCCCTAATTTTATAGTCTGGATCAGCACGAACCCGCTGCTTATTTTTGACCTCCTTGGCTTTATAATCTGGATCAGCACGATCTCGTCGCTTACTTTTGACCTCCTTGGCTTTATAGTTTGGATCAGCTCGCAGTTTCTGTTTGCTTGATGTTCCTCTTTCATTTTCCCTAATTCGATAGTCTGGGTCGGCACGATCTCGTCGCTTACTTTTGACCTCTTTGGCTTTATAATCTGGATCAGCACGAACTTGTTGCTTACTTTTGACCTCCTTGGCTTTATAATCTGGATCAGCACGAACCAGTTGCTTACTTTTGACTTCCTTGGCTTTATAATCTGGATTAGTACGTTTCTGACGTATGTAGGCCCTCATTTTCGCTTTCTTCCTTTCATGTTTTTCGTTCTGATCCATGAAATATGTCGCAAGATGATCTAACAGTGGTTTCTGACAATTTGATGATAATCTTTCTTTGGTTGAAGTGGCACTATGCGAAGCATTTATGGAGGGAGTCGTGCTGTCATTCGGATAGACTATTGTCTCAGACATGCATTCATTTTCTGAAATTGCTGTATGTGCAGGTGTCTTCAAAATATTTGGTTGGGTTATTTTCTTATCATCAGAATGGTTAATTTTTTCATCTTTTTTTCTAATCTTTTTTGGAACAGTGGTTGATGAAGGTTCAGTGATATTTCTGGTGCGTACCGGTAAGCTTAAATGGAGTGGATCATGTTGTCTATTCAGTGCTAATCGAAAGGCTTTTGGTGTGAGGATACTAACTTTGAAGAAAGTCACTTCAAAAATAAGTTGATGCAAATCATTGGCGTATTTGTTTATATAACACTGAAGTTGAGAGTCATCACCAAAGCTTAACAATACTGATGTTCCATCAGGAACTTGGTTACCATGCTTGTCTCTGCTATGAGAGTCAAAGAGATAATAAGCATTTTCATGAAACATCACTGCAAATGCATCGTATCCAATAATCAAGATTGCTCCAGTGCAAGTTGTGATGTGATCAACAGCAGTTTGAAGGGACAAGTTTGGCAATTCCACTGTTGTTTCATGTAAAATCACATTTACTGTCGAGCCAAGCCGTTTCAATTTGAAATGTTCATTGAAACATTTGATTAATGGAGGCAATTCGTCAACTGCAAGGTAACTAATACTGTTGAAACTCCTATACAACATGTCGCCATTCATCAAGATGTCATTCAAATCATTTGATGCCCAATGCAAAGGTGAAATGACAAGTGAATACATCAGTGCGGTCACTGCATTTGCAACACATTGCTTACCAACTGAGTCGGTAGAGAAGAAGTGGTGATCTCCTTGGTGGAAATGGCCTTGGACAACTCGACTTATTTGTGGATTATCCATTGGTCCAGGATTACTTTCTACATCACCACTTAATTTCAATTTATCGAAGTTATATGAACGACATAAAAGTAGATGTTCCAGCAGGCAGCATGAAAAATAGTATTCACAAGTGCTTTGTAATGAGGAGTAATGGGCAGCCGCTCTTACATTTTCTACCTGGTCATTGTTTTTCTTGGTAATTTCGTCAAACCTAATGTTGTAGCTATACAGTTCAGACAGACTGTAGCCTTTCGAGTTATCTCTGTGTGGTATGAAGATTTTGGTGCATCCACACTGACCAATGTCCTTATGTTTGCTGGATGTTGCTCTACTATAGAAACAGCCCACAGCTGAACGGTATTGTTCAACAGATATCATGCTTACTTTTATCTATTCCACGGATTAAATTACACAATACGATTGACACAACTTACTACAAGCGCGACACGCTTTTTTTCCCTAAATAATTCGATAGTGCAATATTTCAAGAAGTTGATTCAGTTCATATGTACTTGTCTTTCAGAAGTATTGTACTTCACACTCTTGATCGGTCTATCCCCAATAGTCATAATCAGCGACAATAATGTCGTACCCTTTCTGTGGCCAATATGATCGTCACAATCTTAGGTTCAATATCAACAGGAGTAACACGTTGTTGCAGGTAGAAGTAGGAAATATATTATCAGTACGGGTAGTAAATATATTGAAGAACTGAACAATCAGAGGGTTACACTCGACCTTCCGATGAATTTTATTGAGTCTTGACCGGTTGTCCAAATTGTCACAATTAGCTGTGCACTTTTGGTGATGAACAATATTACAGGAACAGTTCCTTTGTAGCTATGTCTCTGTCTATCTATAGATAGGAACCAAAGTCTACTATAATATACAAGTAAGAGTTTATTTATGAAGAAAAAATATACTTATATTATAACAAAGACATAGTACAGAATGACGGTGGATACAGTAAAATAGTCGGAACGATGATGAAGAGTAGCTGGTCCTACAAGATGCACCTATAAAATGGAGTCGATGGGAAATGAGTATCAACCTTTTTCCTTCAGGCTTTAATGGACTGTTCTGCTGGTCAATCTTGAGAAGTATCTTTTTCTTCTTCACATAACTTTGATAGCGCTTCACTTGGTTTTGCTTCGTAGGTCTGGTTTGCTTGCTTTCTTTGTTTCTGATTATATAGTTTGCTTTGCTGGTTGTTTGTTTGCTTATGCTTATGTTCTTCGTTTGCTTATGCTTATATAACAGGCGTGCAGCCTGCTGTGCTGCTATGGGTTCTCGTGAGAGAGCCTGGACTGTGCAACCTGTGGAAAGTTGCACGCTGTCTCAAGCAGGGCAGACAACTTCAGAAAGCGCCAGCAGCGTTACGCAAAATTTTCCAAATGAGAATTCTCGAGATGAAAATTCATCAATGGAAAATTATGCCAGAGTTACCCGGCAGGCACAGGTGCACGCTGACACCTGCGATTAAGTTCAAGTACACGCTGACACTTGAACTTTGTTCTCACCAATGTGAGAGGGCCTTGGTTAGAGGCAAACGCAAGTGTGATGAACACTTGCACAGTTACCAATGCCAGAGTTACCCGGCAGGCACAGGTGCACGCTGACACCTGCGATTAAGTTCAAGTGTACGCTGACACTTGAACTATGTTCTCACCAATGTGAGAGGGCCTTGGTGAGAGGCAATAAACACCAATGCCAGAGTTATATGGCAGGCACAGCCAATATCACTCGGAGGGCAGGCGTACAAAGGACACTTGGTCAATTGTCAGCAGTGGAAGGTCGTCGTGGCTAGTGCAAGCCAAATCTGCGTTAGCTGAAACAAGAAGGAGAAACAGGTTAAATTAGAAAGTTTTGGGAAAGAACAAAAGGTTTATCAAATTACCTGCAACGTGAAAGCAGGCGAATAGCAATGCATGCCCTTGCTCCATGGACACCAGAGTCCAAAGGCCTGACGTCCACTAAAGTGGTTTTGAAAAGCAAAGATAGTAGCCATGTGGCGGCCATGTTTGATTTTGAATAGGGTCTGGAACTAGTAGAGAATCTCCCTTTCACTACATGTAGGTCATGACCCACATACGTTTCAGGTCTGTCAAAAAGAAAACAAGTTGGTGGCCTGGTGGACATCTGGGACTTTGGTTTGGGCCTAAAATCAATAGGGAATTTCCTCTACCATAGGAGATCACACCACAAAACTTTCAGTTCAGCCATGGGTTGAACTACCATCGCGAAGTGTCCACCAATTCCTAATAGATACATTGATAAAATAATGCCTTGAAAGTATGCGTACTTGGTGATCCAATTATGTCAGTGTACTTACATTATCAAAACCTCCAACAACCCCACCACCACTTTGGTGTCAATAGCACACAACCTTGCTTAAGTGTGTCAATCTTGAAAAGAGACAGAGAAAAAGTTTTCTAAAACAGTTGTCATGTACAACATACGTCATCTTCTGTGCACCATGCGACTGGTTTTGCCATGGCGGGGCACAAAATTATTATGTCATGTACATCATACATATACACAGACGATGTCGTACTAATCAATGTAATATTCAGTTATCACTGTGTGTATACTGTATATCGTCATGGCGTTGATTCCCAATAAAGGTGGCGATATCACAGACAATATTCCGACAACATCGTCATATTACACCAGGTGATGTAAGACTTACCGCAGTAGCCCTAAATAAGCTTGATCTGCATCAGCAATACACTCAATGACTCATAGAAATAGCAACAACCTAAAAAAGTAAATGAAATACATGTGTTCCGCGCATTTTACCGATCTGCGCTATCTTAAGATTGCGCTGCGCATTCTTAGGATCCTATAATTGCGCGGCAATCTCGAGATCGCGCAAGGGAGTTGGGGTGTTGTGTGTGTTGCATGAGCCAATGTGAGATGTTGGCCTGCAAATAATATAACTGAGTTTATGTTCTCTCCGAGAATTTGCAACATCAAACTGCATAAATTATGATGAAATATATGAAATATGGGTAGCCATTCCAACAATAATCTTCTGCACGGATCATGGGCTTGAATTCTGAAAAGTAACATCAACTTCTGCAATGTTTTATTGTATAAGGGACAGAATGCGTATAAAATGAAGAAGTGCAGAAGTTTACGTATGAAGGAGGCAAAGACCCTTCATGGGCCAAGATGCCGCTATGACGGTAAACGGTAAACGGTAAAGAATGAAAGAAAATGAGGACGGGAAACTTGGTGTGAAAGAAAATGGTGTCCCCTACGTATTACTAGTAGTAGAATTCGTTCTACCATATTGTTCAGTGATTTATTGTTGGATTTGAGATGATGGTCAGTAAATATTGGTCAAAGTGTCATAGTGAGATCTGTTCACATTATCAAAGGCATGGCCGCCTTAATTAGCACTGCTAATTAGGCTTCTGAGATGATGGTCAGTAAATATTGGTCAAAGTGTCATAGTGAGATCTGTTCACATTATCAAAGGCATGGCCGCCTTAATTAGCACTGCTAATTAGGCTTCTGAGATGATGGTCAGAAAATATTGGTCAAAGTGTCATAGTGAGATCTGTTCACATTATCAAAGGCATGGCCGCCTTAATTACCAGAGGAGGAAAAGAATTCGGGTCGCAGAATTTGAAGTCGGTGATCACGTAACCATTGAAGTCCCGAAGCTAGACAGAGCCAGCAGCAATCCACGCCGCCTACCCGCCATCATAACGAAGATTACGGGAGATCACGATAAGCAGTACCACCTCTGCACGGAGTATGGCAATATCGGGTCTTATCGTGGAGGTGACCTAATGCCATACTCATCCACGATTGTGCCGAAGTTCGACGCCACCGTGTCCCTGAGATCAGCCGCCAGATCAGCATACCCGAAAAAGATGTCCAAAGCCAAATGCAACTGTAGAGGAAAGTGCGATACGCAACGATGCGCCTGTTTTCGGGAGAACGAAGAGTGTACTAGTCACTGCCACCCAAGCCGATCCTGCAAGAGACCCAAACCAAGTCGACATCAACAACGTGATGCCAACCTCAACCCGATGCTGTACGTTGGCGACAACAACTGGCTGACGGACCGACATATGGAAGAATCAAATCGTCTAATCAAGAAGATCGAACCAGCACTGTCGGGCCTCGAATCAACAGTTCGGCAACTCCACGGGCATGTTAAAACCAAGAAACCGTCCGGGAAATTCGTCCAATTTATACATGCTGGAAACGACCATTGGGTTACGGCTTCAAACGCAATCGGCAATAAAGACAACGTTGTTACCGTATACGACTCTCTACACCGGGGCGAGATATCGACCGAAGTGCAACAATCCGTGGCAAAATTTGTTAAATCAGAGAACGAGAAATTGTCATTCGAACTCGCGAACGTGCAGCAACAAAGTAACTTCTCCGACTGTGGCCCATTTGCCGTCGCCTACGCAGTATCGATCGCCTACGGGGAGGATCCCGTATCGCTGACATACGATGATGTACGAAAAGATCTATCCGACGGAATCAAGAGAGGCTTCTTTAATCGTTTCGTGTCAGAATGCCTATTTCGAACCGCCACTCTGCGAACCTACGACGCGCCGATTCATTGCAAGTGTCGCGGTATTGACGATGGATCAAAGATGATCGAATGTGAAAGATGCCTAACGTGGTGTCATTACGACTGTTACCGTCTGACTAAGAAATCGAAAATCGAAAACTGGAAGTGTGTCGTGTGTAAAGGAGTGTGGTGAAAGACAGACTATTAGTACGAGCTATGAACTATAAACTATAAACTATTAATTATGAAGTGATCCTGGTCTTTATTCATCGTCATTATCAACATCATTCTGTGTGAAATAACTTCAACCGATGCGCTTGAAAATTTTATGTTTTTCATTTTATCAAAGGCGGACGGTTTACAGGCTGTATTGGAAAGGGGCCATCCATTTAGCAGGCTTCATACGCATAAAAGTCTGGATTTCCGGACACCCCCCTCAAATGGTAAAAATGTAGGGCTTACATTGACGCCCCTCCCCCCCTCAGATGCATATCATAAAATGGATGACCCCTTGCTTAAGAAGGGAATGGGATCAACATTAATGGAGATGACCAAATTGGACCAAGAAGGGAGACTACAGGCAGGACTATAATCAAATGTATTTGATCAATTAAAAGGGGCGTGGTCACTCTCAGGATGGATATCTGCAAGCTGTGGCCGGAGTAACCTGGAAAAGAAAATACATGTAGTTGATATTATATTTATAATGAGAAAATAACATAAAGCATAGAGTGTCTTATAAGAAATAGGGCCTAACCATTTGCATGAGGTCTCCCTTCCCAAGGAAGACCTTGAGGCCAGGGGAGGCCTAGGGCCTAGCCTACATGACAAGACAACAGACATTAAGAGTGGCAGTAATTGAGGCTTAGAACATGCTATAAAGGCAGTAAAATGCCGAAGTAATTGGAGAAACTATAATAATAACTAGAGTAGCCAAACCAGGAGCATAAATATCGGTACAAATAGGCCTACAATCATACAAATCACCATAGTCAAAGATTTGAGACGGACCCTGAGCCAGCATTCACATCATATCCGGCATCCCATAGACAGTCACATGACAGTAACGTGACAAATCGAAGGTGTAGCAAAAAGTCAGGTTAAAAATAAAGACACCAACGTAAAATGAGTGAAAATCTGTTTCTTACAAAGCCATAAAAGGATGATCTCTAAAATGCGCAATCGGCAAAAAGCGCAGAGACACCCTTGCGCGATCTCGAGATTGCCGCGCAATTAAAGGATCCTAAGAATGCGCAGCGCAATCTTAAGATAGCGCTAATCGGCAATTGGCGCAGAACACATGTACTAGCATATTATTATCGAGCCTATTATTATAAGCCCAACCACAGCCTGACAGAAAGTGTCAAGAACGTTTGATCGACCTTTCTTAGCTGTAAGAGATAACATCACACCAGCCGGAGGAAGTCACTGCCACGCCATCCACAACAAACCTTTTAAGAGGCACAATGAACAAAAGAACAGATGCTAGTTTTCTGCTAGTTTGTTGTGGCCAGCTGAATTTTGCAAACTGGGTTGACTGCAGAATCTGGTATGGCAGGGACAGTCAGTACATTTTGTGTACAATTGACCCAATGTACTAGTATACAGTGGCCAGCACGACCAGTACATGTTTTGTAAACAAACAATGTGTAGGCCTATACAATAATGTAGTGTAGACGACATGCATCATTGCATGCATGCTGTGTGTATTGCATGTAGTTGAGCACGAGCATCATGACCAAACTTCCAAAAACACACCTCAGACCTACTAATACTAGAAAATACAATGAGTGTAGGTCCAATGTACATTTTAATCAAACCTCATGTCCCAAATGTTGCATTTAACTTACCAATAATGCACTAATAACACTTTGAAAATCCTGAAATCAAGCACATGTGCAGTCTCTTGCAAGATGAGAAACAGGAAGTGGTCAATGTATGGAGCGCCTTTACTGAATAAATTATTCTCTGATATTTTTCAAATATGTATTTTTTTCAGTTTCAGTGATGCAGAACCTAAATACAGCAGACCCTACATAGAAATCCTTTCCTCCTAACTGAATTGAAACAATAGTAGTAGTACAGCATATTTATGTATGGTCTCCAACTATACTTATAGGGCGCCTTTCGTGCACAAATTTAGTGGCATCTTTGAAATAATTTTCAATAAAATCCAAGAAGTAATGGTCACATGGTACAAGTTTCCCACCCGATTGTGGTGGGTTAATCATAAGCATAATTTGATGTGCGGTACTTGCAGCTGCCACTTTGGCCTGTGGGGCCTAAATTTGGAATGATCTATGAGCTGTTCTAATATTTCTGTAAGGTATGACAAATCAGACAACTGCCTTTTTTCCTATGATCATGTAGGCCTCTCCTTATTCACACATGCATCTGTGATCTGTTCAGAACTGGCCCTGGCCAAGTGGTGAATCCGAGACTTGCGGTACCAAGCTTGCATGTACAGTCTAGGTCAAAATAATAGTGAAGAACGTGCCACTTGATGACAATGGTGAATTTTTAACTTTGACCTCAGTGATCCCTGATTGATAGGTCAAATGATAAACCAGGGTGATATGTATACACATCCACCAACAATTTCATCACTCTAGTGACAACAATAGGCTACAAAATGACAAAAAATGATTTCCAAGATAGCCACCTAATGATATGGCACCAAATAAATAAAAAATCAAGAAAATGTAAGGTACAAGTCAGAAAAGACAAAAGTGAAAAGATAAAAAAAATAATAAAATAAAAAAAATATTTTTGGCCGTCCTTGACCGGGGTTTGAACTCACGACCTTTGGATTGCCACAACACGAAAAACACGAAACATGCAATTTCGGCCATATCTGTGTCTGCGTTGTGACCTCTGTGACCTTGACAAGTAGGTCAAATTAAAAACCCATATGATATATGATGTATCCTTGCTATGAGTACCTACCACAAAAGTTTTATCGAAAACAAGTCATCAAGCGAGATATCACACTTTTTAGATATCCACATTCGACCCCCTGGTGGCCAAATTGAGAATCAGATCGGACCGATATTCAGCACAAGACGTTATCTGATATAGGGGGTTATATGTACCAAGTTTCAAGTTCATAGCTGTGGCGGTTGAGAAACGTGCCATAGTTACACTGAAACAGCCAATTTATGCCATTTGACCTCTGCAACCTTGAAAAGTAGGTCAAATTAAAAACCCGTACGATATATGATGTATCCTTGCTATTAGTACCCACCACGAAAGTTTTATTGAAAACAAGTTATTGATAAGCGAATTATCACACTTTTTAGGTATCCACATTCGGCCCCCTGGTGGCCAAGTTGAGAATCAGATCAGACCGAAATTCAGCACCAGAGGTTATCTGGTATAGGGGGTTATATGTACTAAGTTTCAAGTTCATAGCTGTGGAGGTTGAAAAACGTGCCATAGTTACACTGAAACAGCCAATTTACGCCATTTGACCTCTGTGACCTTGAAAAGTAGGTCAAATTAAAAACCCGTATGATATATGATGTACCCTTGCTATGAGTACCTACCACAAAAATTTCATTCCAAACAAGTTATTAATAAGCGAGATATCACACTTTTTAGATATCTACATTCGGCCCCCTGGTGGCCAAATTAAGAATCAGATCGGACCGAAATTTAGTGTCACAGGTCATCTGACCAAGGGAGTCCTGTGTACAAAGTTACAAGTTCATAGGCTTAGCGGTTAAGAAACGTGCCACTGTTTTTGAAACAGGATACGACGACGACGGACGACGACGGACGACGGACACTGCGGTGTTGTATAGACTCCCCTACGGTGAGCCAAAAACCAACCAAAGCAGTCATGATTACCTAACTACAACCGCTACTGCTAGAACGAGGCACAATGCTTCACACATTGTAACTCAGGTGTTTAAGAATGTTAAACAGACCCTTTCCTTGCTTTCTTTTTCAACCTAAGTCGCAAAAAATTCTATCTCTGTTCATCACACTAATCTAAGTTGGGATTCATGGTCACTCCTACCTGTATTTTCCCTATAGCACCTATTGCAACTTCTGGTGGCAATATGATAGGTTTGGCATATGTTCCACCAATCTGAAACCGACAAGGAATGTTTAGAAACTACATCTTAATGGCACTGTCAGTATTACTTGTTCTGTGGAGGACATGCACTAGACTCAAAACGGGAAAATTTTACCATAATGTGATGTTTTTCAGACCGGAAATCACCAAATTGAGCTTTTCAAGACCCGTATTCTACATCTTTGATTTGAGTCCGACACCTTCATTGAAACGTCACTGCGCTGCAAATGTCTACTTACCGAGCCTATATTAGATAATGAGAATGTCCCTCCTGTTATATCACTCTGCCCTAACTTGCCAGCAGTTCCTAGAGCCTGCAGACGATTTATTTCTGCACCTATTTCCAGTATATTTAGACACTGCATGTTCTTTACGTTTGGTACCAGTAGGCCATCAGGCGTGTCCATAGCTAAGCCTATGTTATGAGAAGCCTGGAAGGAAATAAATGTACATGTACATGTATCTTATACAAATATAACCAGACAAGTTGGCTGCGGCACTTGGACCCTGCCAGGAAGACAGAAGCTCAGATGGCCAAAGAACACCTGGCACTGCAACGTGACAAAGGAGTTGGAAAGCCTTGGGATGTCTTGGGATCATACAGTGATGTACCTGCGCCAAGGCAAACAAATGTGCCCACCCAAATCGAAAGTAGCTGCGATGGGCTCCTGTGCAAAGACAGAGTCATCTGGCCAATGAATACAATTGGTGCCAAACCATAGTGGCACACAGCAAAATGTTCACATCGCAATGAGCAAACGAATAGGAAAAAAAGCAATCTAAGGGATTACCATACCCTACCTTATAAATCACATTGTCACAATTTTCATCAGTGTGTGCATTTAGTTCTGGAAACTGGTGAAGGGCCATAGAAGCAGCCTGAAATACAAACAATGTGGTGCTGTACGAATATGCTATCATCCATTGCTAATATTCAGGTTATTCTGGTCCATCTTATCATTGACTAAAATGATAGCCATTCAAAAGAAAAAATACATGATCTAATTTTTGTTTTGCTCTTTCATGATATTTTGATATCCTGATATTTTAATGAGTCAGGCTTCAACTCATACATTTAGGACAACGAAGGATTAACAGGTGTTTATTTACCTTGGACCAAGACTGAACAAGTAATTTCTCTCCATCTTATTCATCTTATTTTTAACCCACACAACATTTCAGAGTGCTGAATGTCATTTTTGAAAGAATCAACTAACACACCGATCATAGATATCTGATGATGAAGAATGATTGAATAATCACGTGTGCTTACCTTCAATATTATTGGCATGTAAGACAAGCGTATACCCCTTTCAGCGGCAATGGTCTTCACATCGCTCCGAAGATGTACAAGAGCGGTCATATCTACTTCATCACAGTAACCAAAGTGTGGAATTGTCTGTGCTAATGTCATCGTCTTCACCATAGCCTTTTTGATACCTCTTACTGGAACCATTTTATCCTCGCTTAAAATAACTGCGGCTGGTCTAGCGACAGGAGCGGTTATAGGTGGAGCAGGAGCTGGGGTAGAAGACGGTCTTGCTGGAGCTGCAATTGAGGGCGTTGTTGTGGGTGCTGGGGCAACAGCTGTTGGTCCATCAGATATGAACTTGAGGATGTCCTCTTTCAGAATTCGTCCATCCCTTCCTGTATGTGTTATATCGGCCAAATTGATCTGAAATGATACAGAGCTCTGCATTTGAGTGGTTACATCACATCGCCCAATGGGGAGAACCGTGGCCCAGTAGAAGAGCGTCCCACTTGTGACCGGCCAGAACGTCATGGGTAGGAGACCCGGGCAGTGCCAATCTTAATATACATATACTCTCAACTGGTCTGAAAAGGTCAAATGTGGTGAAGTGTGTGCGCTCTGAGGTTTCTGCAGAAACCTTTTTTAGATTGGGATGAGGAATAGATATATAGCCCTGCTTTGAGAATGTTGTACATTTTAAGCACTTAATTTAGATTTATTCGATTTTGATAAAAAACAACTTTACCTTGTGTTCCCTTGCCAGGCGTCGTACAGCTGGCGTGGCCAACACCTTTTTGCCCTTGACCTCGTGCATTGAATGCTGCATTCCAGAAGTCTCTGCATCATGGTCGACCTTCGCTTTAGCATCATCAGCTTGAAGATAGACGGAAAATCATAAAAGAAATTCAACTAAAGATTCAATGCAATCATTAAACTCTTTCATTAACTACATGTATAGCAAGTTCCGCCTAACAAAGTCAATGCTAAGTTTGATATTTTGGAAATGAATTTTTTTTTACAGCTTTCTCAGTTATCGTTTCAAAGCTACAGAAAAAGATTTCATCAGTGACATTGTGGTAGGTTATAGCAAATGATGGCTTGCTGTACTCTTTGACAAGCCTTAAAATTCAATTTTAAAGCAATATTAGTATAGGTACACCAAAGTTTTGCTAGCAGTATTGGACAGTTATGCCGAGGGAACATTTTTTTTAGCCAGGTGCTGTCATCATATTTTGACACAGTTTAGAATACACGTCAGTTTTGACTAGGTACATTGGACAGAAAAAAACATAACCAACTACATGAATCAATCCAGGTGCAAATTTTTCTCCCCTAAGAAAGAAAATAACAATCCAGACGTTGTGCCTGGACAAAAAGCAAATTGGAGAACTTTGGGCCTTTTAGAGAGAATAAGCATTGCCCACCTGACTCAGCATCAGTCTCGATATCAACCAGAGGTTTCCCAACGAGGGCGATATCATCAACTGCATAGTGTAGCGTCTTGATGACACCATCGAAGCGGCTCGTGATCGTCACCGATGCCTTGTCACTCTGTACCTCACAGATGCTATCAAACTGGTTTACCCTATCACCAACATTCACGAACCTGAAGAGAAAAAAATCATTTTTGTCCAGGTTATTCAATACCCCTCTTCAGAAGGTGGCCCGGATATGACGATGGTATGGTTTGTGTAACGCCCAAAATCATCATATAGGTTTTGGTAGTTTTGTATTTGCATTTTATTTGATGTCTAGGTATTCATAGATCACACTTTAATAATTTACTTTCTCAGTCATGTAGGTCTGTATGATGTCTCATGTACTTTATGCTTGTTTAAAGTTAGTTAGGTGTGGGTGCCTGTCACCGTTAATTAGTATACAACTCAGAACTTTCTAGGAATTGAGGTCCGGCATCCTCCGAGGACTGTCCATAGTTTATGTGACACTTCTTTGCTATCTTCGGTAGTCTTTGATGTAACTCTTTCCCAGCATCTCAAGAATTTACAACTTCCTGCAGCTTGCAGTTAGTTTCCTCTCTGAAGAGTGATATGTCCTGGTACGCCTTTCATAAATCGGTTTGACCATGGGTCACTTTCAGGATGTTAGAACTTTGTTACTTTAGAAGATTCAGTGAGACCTAGGTTGTGAAGGTGGCAAGACGTGCCTCTTCTTTTGCTTTGGACAAACGGTCCAAATAGGCAAGGTGGCAAAGTGCCCCTTCTGTTTCTTTCTGGACAAATGGTCCAGCCTGTGAAGGCCTAAAGTAGGCTAGGTGGCAAATGTGCCCCATAGTCTTTCGTTCTGGACGGATGGTCCAGCAGTTTATTTTGATTTGATAGAGCCAGCCTTGTAAGTAGAGTTATAATTCTCGATTTGTCGTTTTCTGTTTTAACGAGATAATTTAGGTTTCTTATAGAATCAATATGTTTAGGATTTTACTTTCAATATTGCAGATTGAACCACTTCATGAACACTTCATGAACACTTCATGAACACTTCATGAACACTTCATGAATACTACACTTCACGTCGTTACGTTTCAAGCAACTTCATTGTCACTTCGTTCCTGTATGAATACTTCACGTTGTTTCGATCACTTAAGTGTGAACTGTATGCAATATGCAAGTTTGTGGAGTAATTAAAAGTGTGTATCAATACTGGACCTATACATTTATTTCGTTTATTCTCGTTGTGAGAATGGAAAGGCCTCACTCACCCCATGTGGACTAAAGGAGAGTCCACATTCAGTTCAATAAGGATCTGACTCAGTTCAAGGAGCTGATTCAGTTGAAGGACAGTTCAAAGGGAGCTGCATTCTGAAGAATACGCTTCAAAGATACGTATTGGATCGCGGACTACGGATCAAGGGATTCGTGGACTTGATGGTGACAGAAGAAGAAGGATTTCAACCGACAGGAATTGACCGGACTGAAAGTTTAAACGGAACTCTCTACTGGTGACATTCAAAGGACTGACGTTGTTATCCACTAAAGGTTTAAAATGGCAGATTCAGAAATGAAACTGTTGAAGAAGCAACGTAGTGTTGCTAAGGGACTTGTGACGAGGACTCTTAAGGGTGTTGAAAGCATTAGGTTGGATGTAGAACACTTACCTCAGGTGATGGAAATAAGTGAGAAAGTAGGCAAGTATTTTGATCAGTTCTTGGCATGTCATAATAGGTATCATTCTGCTTTAGTAGACCTTGATGAAATAAGGAAATCCAACGAGTATTGTGACAGGGTTATTTGCCTCATGCGCGCATTCAGGGCTGACATTTCTGCTTGGGTTGATTATGCTGAACAAATGGCAATTGATGCAACTCGGTCAGAATCTGTAGTCAGTGTCCAACCTCAGGATTCAGTTTCGAATGTAGGGTCTGATAGGTCTGCCAAGAGCATGAAAAGTGGTTCTAGTAAGACTAGAAGTTCCACCAGCAGCAGGTTATCGTACGCCCTTATGGAAGCTGCCACCTCCAGAGCCATGTATGAAGCAGAGGCTGTTCTGCTACAGGAACGCCAGGCCCTTGCCAAGAAGGAGCTTGAATTGACCCAGGAGAAAGAGGCCCTAGAGCTGAAGACAAAGGTCGCAAAAGCACGAGCCAAGGAGAAGGCCTACCAGGACCACTCCCTTGTCAAACCTGTAGATGTACAGGATGTTCGTGTCCGTGATGAGTCATGGAAGTCAAGCCTCAATCCGGACATACCTCCCTTCAGGCCTAGAATGCCAAGTCTGATGTGCCATAGTACGCCAACGCAAGAATCACCTGTCACACGAGAGGTAAAGTTTACCGATGGTCCTGTATTTAGACAACCCACATCAAGCCGCCCAGCTGGCAGTGATGGAGCGTGCCATCAACATCAAGACGGATGCCAATTATCAGAAGTATCGAATATCACAACAACAGAGTCTGACACGCATCACAATAGTAGGCCTAATGACACTTACCAGGTCAAGGAAGCATGCTCACCAGGAAGTCAAGATGTGAGTTTGGCTTTGTCAACTTTACCGGATGCATTGTTGCGAGTTCTCGACCAAGGGCAGAAGCAACAACAACTGCTTCTGGACACCTTACAGCTCCCCAAGGTTGACTTGATGACGTTCGATGGTGATCCATCGAAGTATTGGATGTTCATCAGAGCATTTGAACACTCTGTGGACAAACACACCCTAGATGACAGTGTCAAACTTAGCAGGCTATTGAGGTTCTGTACTGGCAAGGCCAGGCGAGTGATAGAAAGCTGTGCAGTGAAAGAGCCTGCTGCAGGCTATAAGTTAGCCAGGAGCCTATTGAAGGATAGGTTTGGTAACGATTTCGTAGTGTCCCAAACTTGGGTGGACAAGATAACAAATAGGAAACCCATTAGGGCCTCTGATCCGGAAGCTTTAAGGGATTTGGCCGATGACCTGCGGAATTGTGTTGAAACATTGACATCTATGGGTAGGCTAGATAGGCTTAATGAGAACAGCCTAGTTCAAATAATCGAAAGGTTACCGCTGTACTTACAAAATAAGTGGAAGGGGACAGCCTACAAAATAAGGCAGGAAGCAAGGTCACCTTCCATTCAAGATATGTTGTGGTTTGTCTCGAAGGCAGCAGACGAGGCAAATGATCCAGTTTTCGGAAAATGCGGTCTGAAAGATGCCAAAGATGACACCAAGAAGCCAAAGGACTTTAGGACAAGATCATCAGGAAAAGTTGGACCTGCATCCTTTGGTACCCAAGTAGATGACGACAAGAAAGGTAATAGAAGTTGCCCAGTGTGCCATGAGGCCCATCTGCTGTACTTGTGCAGTAAGTTCAAGGCCATGAAACCCCAAGAGAGGATGTCAGTTGTTCGCCAGGAAAGAGTATGTCTGAACTGCTTAACTCCAGGTCATTTTGTGGCTCGATGCACGAGGACGATGACGTGTGGGGTCAGTGGTTGTACATTGAAGCACAACAGACTTCTCCACATAGATAAGCCACCAAAGCCCAAGCCTCCTGAGATTGGTGCCAAGAAAGTTGAAGATGCGGTGAAGAAACCAGAGGGAACATCTTCATCAAGTCATGTCACTGGGGCCGGTAGGACACACGTGATGTTGCCAGTTGTTCCAGTAAGAGTCAGGGGACACGATGGTGGTAAGTTTGTAGAAACGTACGCTTTATTGGACAGTGGATCAACCACCACTTTCTGTTCTGAGAGCATTGTTAGAGAGTTAGCTTTAACAGGAACAATGTCTACTATGGAGCTGACCACCCTGGAAAATGATCGTAAACCGGTAACTACCTTTGAGTACAAACTAGAAGTATCGGACCCTCACGAGAAGGAGACGATTGCACTGCCAAAGGTATTCACCAGGCCAACTCTGAATATAAATCAAGGTGTGGTCGTACCCAAAGATCTAGAAGATTGGGGACACCTTCAAGACCTGGATTTGCCAGTTGTAGATAGTCACCGGATCGAGCTGTTGATTGGCCAAGATGTACCCGAAGCGCTGATACCACTCGAGGTGAAGAGAGGTGAGATCGGAGCACCATATGCCATCAGGACTGCTTTGGGATGGACCCTTAACGGACCAATTGACTCACATAACCAGTGTCACATGGTTAATGTCACAACCACCGTCAGTGACCTAGGACTGCAGAAGCAGGTAGAAAAGCTATGGAAGTTGGAAAACGTAGGGGGAGATGACCAAGGCATGTCAGTAAATGATCGCAAGGTGATCTCTCTGTGGGATAAGTCCATCCAGCACAAAGACGGCCACTATGTTCTGCCCATCCCATTCAAGGCTACAGATCCAAGTCTGCCAGACAACCTCATCATGGCGAAGCGGCGATTGGAACATCTTGGGAGGAGGCTGCAAAAGGACCTGGACCTTCACCGGAAGTACACGGCGGAAATAGATCTTCTACTAGAAAAGGGGTATGCAGAAGAGGTCCCACGAGACGAAATTAGTCGGAGAGATGGCGGTGTATGGTATCTGCCACATCATCCGGTACTGAACCCTAAGAAGCCAGAAAAGACCAGGATAGTGTTCGATTGCGCTGCAAGATTTCGAGAAACGTCACTGAATGATCGAGTGCTCCAAGGTCCCGATCTTACAAATAAGTTGGTGGGTGTCCTGATAAAGTTCAGACAGGAACATGTTGCCTTCATGGCGGACATAGAGGCAATGTTCCACCAAGTTGAAGTCGTCAAGAATGATCGCGACACACTACGCTTCCTGTGGTTTGAAGATGGAGATATATCAAAGGACCCAAAGGTCTACAGAATGACACGGCACCTTTTTGGAGGTGTTTGGAGCCCCAGCTGTGCCAATTATGCTCTGAAAAGGACAGCAAGAGACAACGAAGCCCACTTCAGTCTTGAAGCAAAGGAGACGGTGGAGCAGTGCCATTACGTGGATGACTGCTTGAAATCGGTCCCTGCTGAAGCAGGAGGGATTAAATTGGCACACGAGGTATGTAAGCTGCTGGCCAAGGGTGGTTTTCGTCTGACGAAATGGATCAGCAACAGCAGGGAGCTACTCAAGACATTGCCTGCAGCAGAATTGGGGAAAGGGGTCAGGAACCTTGACCTAGACAAAGATGGACTGCCGACAGAGAGGGCGCTTGGGATGTTATGGGATGTGAGTGAAGACACCTTCCGACCCAGCATTAGCATACAAGACCGTCCACCCACCAAACGAGGGGTCCTCAGCATTCTGAGCTCCGTCTACGACCCGCTTGGTTTGGTAAGCCCTTACGTCCTTTTGGCAAAGATCATATTCCAGGACCTTTGCCGGAGCAGTATTGGATGGGACGACAACATGCCGGATAGCCACCTAGAGCAATGGAGAAGATGGTGTGATGATCTTCGGAAGTTAGAGAGGTTCAAAGTCCCTCGCTGCTTGAAGTCGGAAGGTTTGGGACCCTTGGTGCACAACACACTACATCACTTTTCAGATGCTTCCGAGAGAGGTCTAGGCGCTGTCACATATCTCAGAACAGAAGATGCTGATGGTGAAGTTCACTGTGCCTTGGTGATGGCTAAGGCGAAACTGGCTCCAATAAAGGCAACCACGATCCCAAGGCTGGAGCTAGCTGCGGCAGTAGAATCGGTGAAACTGGACAAGGTGATCCGGAAGGAATTAGAAATTCCCATTCATGCTTCAGTCTTCTGGACTGACAGCATGATAGTCCTACATTACATCGCGAACGAAGAGAAGCGCTTCCAGACCTTTGTTGCAAATAGGGTTGCAAAAATACATGAAAGTTCATCCCCTTCTCAATGGAGACACGTGGATACAGATACAAATCCTGGAGATGACGTATCACGAGGCCTGGCAGCGGATGAACTGATTACAAACAAGAGGTGGTTGTATGGGCCAAGCTTCCTATGGCTCCCGGAGTGTGACTGGCCGCAGACACCAGCTATAAACATACAAGAAGACGACAGCTTCAAGTTGGAGGAGAAGGTCCAAACAAAGGTTTATGCAACGGATAAACTAGAGGGAGCATCAGCCAAGGGTGATGTAATCAAGCGCCTCATAGAAAGACACTCCAGTTGGAGCAAGCTCAAGAAGTCGGTAGCGTGGATCTTGCGAGCTAAGACGATGCTACGAAACAAGGCCAGGAATCGCCAACACAATGGTGTTGGTGTCGTGCCCATTGAGTCAGGTAGTATAAAGATACCAGAGCTGAGGAGGGCAGAGATTGAGATGGTCAAGTTTGCACAAAAGGGTATGAATCAAGACACTAAAGCCAGGTCAAATCCAATACGTAAACTCAAACCGATGAAGGATGAAAACGGAGTAGTGTGTGTGGGCGGCCGCCTCAACAATGCCATGCTTTCATACAGGGCGAAGCACCAGATGATCCTTCCCAAGAGACTCCACGTGGTAGAACTAATCATCAGTCATTATCACAAGATCACGGGACACTCAGGGATTGAGCGAGTTCTTACTGAGATTCGACAAAGGTTCTGGATCGTCAAGGGGCGGGCTGCAGTCAGAAGGGTAAATCTGAGGTGCACACATTGCCGGAAGTGCAATGCAAAGCCAATGAAGCAGCAAATGGCAGATCTACCGTCAGATAGGGTGAACCCACCAAAGGCGCCATTTACATATGTGGGACTGGATTACTTCGGACCATTCCAAGTGAAGATGGGAAGAGGAAGGAAGAGAGCCAAAAGATATGGCTGCATCTTTACATGTCTGACATCTAGAGCTATTCATTTAGAAGTCGCGGGATCCCTAGACACGGATGCGTTCATCAACGCACTGCAGCGCTTCATTAGCAGAAGAGGCCGACCTGAAAGGATTCGGTCGGACAATGGTACGAACTTTGTCGGGGGCCGAAAAGAGTTGAAGCAAGGCTTGGCAGAGTGGAACCTGCAGCATATTGAGAGCTACATGCAGCAGCAAGACATTGATTGGACATTTAACCCCCCAGCGGCATCCCACATGGGAGGAAGTTGGGAAAGGATGATACGGTCAGTAAGGAAGGTGATGTCAGGGATATTGAAGGAGCAGGTACCTTCCGAGGACGGACTCACAACGCTGATGTGTGAAGTTGAGGCCATTATAAATGGACGCCCCATCACCAGACTGTCTGATGATCCAGAAGACCTGGAACCATTGACCCCGAATCATCTGTTGCTTCTGCGCAGAGGACCAACATTACCACCAGGGCTCTTCGTGAAGGACGACCTTTACAGCAAACGACGATGGCGGCACGTACAATACCTTGCCAATCTCTTTTGGAAAAGATGGACCAAGGAGTACCTTCCATCGTTACAAGAACGCCAGAAATGGCTGCAAGACGAAAGAAATGTCAAGATAGATGACATAGTCCTCATTGTTGACAACAACATGCCTAGAAATGCCTGGTCACTAGGTCGCGTGATTGAGGTATATCCAGGAAATGATAACCGTGTCAGAGCAGTCAAGGTTAGAACCCAACATACACAACTGGTTAGACCTGTCAACAAACTGTGTTTGATTGAACCTGTAGAGGACACTGATGAAGTTGTAAATCGGATCAAGTAGTCATGTCACCCTGCCGCGCTTCTGCAATGATGCAAATGACTGGTCACATGCATGTTGTAAGGCTGATTGATACCTATTATGCACATGTCAATTAGGCCTATGGTTTATACAGTATGCAGATTTCAATTTAGGCTTAGGTTTAGATCATACATTAATTAGGTGATTGATTTTGTTCTATGAATGTTTATTATAGGTAAATGCTGAGTCTGGAACGCATTTATGGGGCCGGAATGTAACGCCCAAAATCATCATATAGGTTTTGGTAGTTTTGTATTTGCATTTTATTTGATGTCTAGGTATTCATAGATCACACTTTAATAATTTACTTTCTCAGTCATGTAGGTCTGTATGATGTCTCATGTACTTTATGCTTGTTTAAAGTTAGTTAGGTGTGGGTGCCTGTCACCGTTAATTAGTATACAACTCAGAACTTTCTAGGAATTGAGGTCCGGCATCCTCCGAGGACTGTCCATAGTTTATGTGACACTTCTTTGCTATCTTCGGTAGTCTTTGATGTAACTCTTTCCCAGCATCTCAAGAATTTACAACTTCCTGCAGCTTGCAGTTAGTTTCCTCTCTGAAGAGTGATATGTCCTGGTACGCCTTTCATAAATCGGTTTGACCATGGGTCACTTTCAGGATGTTAGAACTTTGTTACTTTAGAAGATTCAGTGAGACCTAGGTTGTGAAGGTGGCAAGACGTGCCTCTTCTTTTGCTTTGGACAAACGGTCCAAATAGGCAAGGTGGCAAAGTGCCCCTTCTGTTTCTTTCTGGACAAATGGTCCAGCCTGTGAAGGCCTAAAGTAGGCTAGGTGGCAAATGTGCCCCATAGTCTTTCGTTCTGGACGGATGGTCCAGCAGTTTATTTTGATTTGATAGAGCCAGCCTTGTAAGTAGAGTTATAATTCTCGATTTGTCGTTTTCTATTTTAACGAGATAATTTAGGTTTCTTATAGAATCAATATGTTTAGGATTTTACTTTCAATATTGCAGATTGAACCACTTCATGAACACTTCATGAACACTTCATGAACACTTCATGAACACTTCATGAATACTACACTTCACGTCGTTACGTTTCAAGCAACTTCATTGTCACTTCGTTCCTGTATGAATACTTCACGTTGTTTCGATCACTTAAGTGTGAACTGTATGCAATATGCAAGTTTGTGGAGTAATTAAAAGTGTGTATCAATACTGGACCTATACATTTATTTCGTTTATTCTCGTTGTGAGAATGGAAAGGCCTCACTCACCCCATGTGGACTAAAGGAGAGTCCACAGTTTGAGATAATGGGAGACTGCTAAAATGTGGAATCGAGAAGGATTGACAACTGGCAAGGCAAAGGAGGATGCTGAATGAGCACGATTGGATTTGAGTGCAACGGATGGAAATCGTCTATTTAGGACTTAATAATGTGTCCTTAGAATAAGAGGGTGTCCTTAATATGTAAGTGTCCACAAAGGGAAGTTTCACCGTATGTGCAAGGTGCTGCTTGAATGACTTATCTATAGAAGCATTTACCACTCTTTCACTGTGACTTCTCTGATTCCCTCTCCAATGTCTGACAGATTAAACTGGACAACTTTTCCGTTTAAAGCTGAAAAAGAACACTTTTTAATGAGTAACATATTCTATTAAGACTAAGTTATGTCAATGAGGTGACAATAAACAGTAGAATAGAAACAAACAAAGAATCAGTCGAATTCAGGAGAGCTGTATAACAGATCTGTTGATCTGCAATTTGTCTGCTGCAATATTAGTGCATAAGTTTTTTACTGCCAAGTTTAGCATACATTTATCCAGTTTGTTATGGTAGGTCCTCTACATACATCATATGAACAGAAGTTTATATTGCTGGGATTTGAGGCTACACTCTCCGTCTTACATGCTACAATTTCTTTACAATTTCTGTGAAGAGGAGTATCAGTACAAGCTTAATGTCCCCCCTCCCCGAGAGTACATCTTACTTTGTATCGTGGGCCATGAGTAGAACCCCAAACCCACAAAAGAAGTGGAGTAATCAATGTTCATATAACTTAAGTTAGAATGTGGTCCTGACAGACCTTCCCCTGTTTGAAACTGACTACTTACGCTGACTTTGATGCAAATACTTTGATTGAATCAAGGCACCCGGTAGATGCTTCTGATTATCATACTGCACAGGTTGTCTGAGAATAACTCTCGATCGAGATGTGGTTGAAATAAGGCCCTGAAAAAAAGTGTGAGTTTATTTTTGCTCCAATAGTTCTTTAGAAGTTGTCGAAAGACCATGCCGATCAACAACAGACTTAGAATATGTTGAATTTCCAGCTTACACATTTTGCGTGCCGACAGCCATGTAAAAATGTTTTGTCTCCACCATATGGCATACCACGATTTGGCTTGGCTTGCAAATTTTGATGCATGATCTCCCCGTATCAGTCACTATCACACAGCATGTAATTAGCCCCCCCCCCCCCCACCTCGGTTGACACTACTTCATTCTTGATGTTTTTCCACCATCACACCTTGGCAATCATCTACGGTTTTGTACTTTGTTGCTATTAGTTATTTAGTAATCATCATCCCTTGTGAATTCTCTGCGCTTCAAATCAAATCATGAATGGGTTTACAAAATGCTTGGATTTGGGACTGTCGAAATTAGGGTACTTTAGTGATTGGTCAACGAGGAAAACGGCTGCCAGGTTCTACAAATAGGATAGAACATCCATGAAGTGGAGTTTCATGTGTAGAATAAACTAAAGTCTACTAAATGAACATAAACATATTGCATATTTGCCTACGTACTCGGCGAAATATGCTCGAATTTAAAAGTTTTGGAAGCTTTCTTCTCACAAGGGCAGCCATATTGCGCGATTTGTTACATCCTCGATGTACACTTCGAGGGATGTCGGAGTTCTTCTAGAAATAACAGGTGACGCCACCATTAGTCCATAACGTGGGAATACGAATTCGGTTCGATCCGCTCACCATCTATTAATAACCAAGTCCACCACGTGCTCATTCGTATTTTCCGCGTATAGGACGTGTGGGAATGCGTGAACTAATGGTGGCGTCACCTGTTATTACATTGTATTACTAGGAGAACTCCGACATCCCTCAATGTGTACTTCGAGGATGTAACAAATCGCATAAATATCGACGGGGAACGACCTCACGCATGCGCAAATGGTAGAACTAATTTCTATTCCCAAATTTCTCCCTTTTGCCGGTCAAATATTACCAAAAAACCCAATTAAATCACGAACAAAACTTATTTTCCAATCAGGGTACCACTTTTGTAATTTTCAAAAGGTTTTGTAACTTTTGCAGCATTGCCTAATTGGTGACAGCGCCACCTGGCAAGTACCGGGTGGTACTAAATAAAAATAAAAATATTGATCTTAGAAAATTACTCCACACAAATTTCTCAATTTGCAATAAAGTTGGTCCTAAATTCTTACAATGGCAACGTCTCTTTTAGAAATAGATGGCAGTGTTCTTGAGGGTGTAAGTTGTGATAAAATATGACTTCTAAATTTTTGAAAACCTGTGCATTTTGAAGTCTTTTTTAGTCTTATTTTTTCACATGTCACTTTTTCAGTGTTTCAGTTTCACTCAGTTTTGCATGCATGCAGTGGACTGCATGCTGGCTACTCGCTAGCCACGGTACTGATGTCTTGACTGGAGATGACTTGGTAGATGAGTGCGGAAGATCAAATCGAGAAAAGAGATCAGCTGATCAGATAGGCAAATTCGAAGAAGTTTGTCATACTTGTACAGGCCCACGTCACTGACTAAGTGTACAAAGCTGGGGGTCTAGTGGAAGTGGCCGTGGCCCGGCGTGGGGCCGATTCCATGATGATAGATAGGCCTAGACAGGGGAGCTAGAACCAGCTTTTAAAGTAGCCACCCAGGTGGAATCAATGTGTCATGGGGCGTTGGGAAGTATCCAGCTTAAAAAAGATGTATCCATGGCATTATACACCAGTCACTAGGTCTATCTTGTCCCATGAAGCCCAGGATCTTGTCTCAATCATAGTCTATTCACTTTCAGGGAGGCCAGATTCTAAGGATTTCCACTGCCTTGAGTTGTTTGACACGGCAGCCCATCACAGTGTACAATATCCGAGCCAGCAGAAGTAACCCTGGCCTTAGGTAAGGGCAAGTAAAGATTAAAAGGGTGTTTCTTGACTGAGCCCTTTCATCAAATCAAGGCAGAGGGGGAACTCACAATACATTGCCAATGAATTCAGTTTGGGAAACTTTCATGTTATCCACCTTGTCTTAGATCAGTGAGCCAGAAGTTAACTTAAGCAGGCAGTTACCAATCAGGCAAGGGTGTCTTGAACGGCAACTTGTCAGCAAAGTAAGCTTTAGCCTACAAACTCTAAAGCTACCACCTACTCTGGTATATTAACCACACTCTCACTACGACCCATGTCTTCATGTCTTTGTTGATTTCAAAGATGAATTCCAAATTTTCTCTGTCAACCTGTGTAGAAAATGTGTTGCTGAACATCCTGCCAGTGCCACAGGTCGGCACCGCTAAGTCTAGCTACCCGGTACATGTATTTCCATGAAAATTCCAGATCTACCTATGCCCTGGCTTCAATTTGATATCAACTTTAAACTTATCTTATGTTTTTTTTCTTTTAGACCCCAACATCTTAAAGGCTTAGAACTAGTAGCAGATATCTGTGATGGTGAGTTGAAGGGTGGGACCGTCGGGTCACGTCTCATTCAGTTCTTCCCATCCAAGATCAAGCCAGGCAATTATAGTGCAGACACACAAACTGCAGGGTAAGTTCTGTAAAATCTCTCTACTAAGGACATCCTTGGACTGACCTATGCTGTCCGTAGTAATGAGGGGTTCTGATTACTGAGATCAATCTGAAGGAAATTGGCAGGTTTGGAACTGAAACCTGTGTCTAGTATTATACAGAGTATGTCCTTAATAGAGAGGTGTCCGCTATTATTAGAGATGCTTTACTGTATAAATCCTGTGAGTACTTTTAATCGGCACCACAATCGGCAGAAGTTGGAACCCTGTAACACTATAATTTGCAATTACTGGTATCTGTTATGTCAAAAATGCAAAGGTAAAAAGCATGGAGATATTTCCAGCTTTAAAATACATTTTATTTTGTATGAGAGATCAAGTTTGAGAAATTCTTCATGATAGAAACTTTTTTAAATTAATTTTTTTCAATTGTGTGTATCATATTTATCCCCAGGAGTATATGTCTTCTCTACCAAGTGGCTCTTCCAGTATCCTTATTTGCCAATGACAAGATTAGTATGTTATTAAGGGGTGGCACAGATGCTGAATGCTGTCCCCCGATGGACCATAGTTTACTGGTAAGAATTGAGGGTATCCCAGAGTCTCCGTCATAGGGTAGGTTAATTGGGTACGTTTATGTGCCGTGCAAGAAATAGAGAGTACGGATACATACCCACAAAAAAGTGAACGGAAATCATTCCTTTGCATTTTAGACATAGAAATGTGTTTACCAAGTGATATTGATGGGTGTGAATCCTAGTTGACATATTCAATGAAAATTTGCTTGAAAATGTGATTTCTTTTCGACCCACCCCCAAAACGTACCCTTAAAACGAATCCTGGCGGAAACCCTGTATCCCGTAATGTTTTCATGTTTTGCAGGAGTATCTGTCTGCTGATTCAGGTGGCCATGCCTTGTGCTTGGTTTGCTAACTCTCCAGTTGAGATGACTGTGAAAGGGGGTACCAATGCCGAGATGGCCCCGCAGATAGACTACATGACAATGGTAGGACTATTATTATAGTAATCAGGGATGTCAAATTTCAGATTTTTGGCAGATTCAGACTCTTTTGTTTCCCTAAATGCTAAATTTGATAGGTGGTATGGGAGGATCTCTTTCTCAGCTTTCTGTGGATCTTTGAATATTCAAAATCGGACCAAAAATTAGTATTTTAGAGGCACTTTTGTGCGAGCGAGTGCTGATCAAAAAATCCATTTGAGACTTTTTGCCTCCCTGAGTAATCAGTGTGAGTTAAATTTGTGGGTTTTGAAAATGACTGGGGATGGTGTCGAATGGTGTCATGATCATGATATAAAAAGTCTTGAAAGATTCTGGGGTGTTCAAGTACATTTTGATAAAAGAAAGACTGTAAAACCAAGTAGAGTTGTGGAAATGAAAAAGGTCATTTCCTGAGGGACTTGTAAGTAAAAGAAAAAGAAAGAAGTATTCATGATTACATGTAAGCAAATGGATCATAGTGTATAGTTTTGAGTGTTTTGGTATTTTCTCTTTTAAAATTGTAATGGGTTATTTCTCTGCAGGTCTTCAAGGATGTTGTGAAGAGATTTGGTATTGAATTTGACTGTGATATTAGGAGAAGGTAAGAAGATTACCTGTTGCACAGATAATATCTGATATTCCTTCGTAAGAGAGCAGCTTTACACATATGTTGTCTCACAAATGCCGCCACGATGTCTGATATAATTAAGTTTAAAAATCTGTTCCTTGCGTCATTTAGCAAATATTTCATTCGCCAATGACCTTTCCAGTAATCTAATTTACACCTTCCTTGTTTCACAGAGGCTATTTCCCAAAAGGCGGTGGCGAAGTGTTTGTTAGTGTTCAGCCAGTTCCATTTATCAAACCAATCATCCTAACAGACCGAGGCGAGGTCTGCAGTATCACTGGTCGTGCTTTCGTTGCTGGCGTTTTACCTAGAAAGGTGAGTCGGGGTTCTCCTCTATGGTTTTGTCCGGGCGCAGCACTCAAATCGTTTCCAATAAATATCAAGTGCTTTGACAATTTTGAATAAAAGAGTGCTATATTATAAGACCTTGCATTAATGCATTTATTTCTTTTTCTTCATCAGATTGCCTCTACAATGGCAAGAGAAGCCACCAACACGATCAGAGAGATCTACCCGGATGTTCCAATAAATATTGAGGTCGTTCAAGAGTCTCCACATGCCGCTGTGGGCAATGGCACAGGTATTATGTAAGTATAAAGTTAGGATATTTCTGCAGGATGTTTACCGACTTACCGGTGGTGAACTGCAGTCCTAATGTTTTTTCAATGGCTTCCTGATGCACTCTTATCATTGCATGGCCATGTGGCACTGCTTGCCAGGGCCTGACTGGAGATGGAATCCTGATCAGATTCTTCGATAACTGTTAATCTACTTCCCTTTCCAGTGTTGTAGCTGAAACAACTACTGGCTGCAGGTTGGCTGGATCTGCCTTGGGTAAAAAAAGTAAGTCTCTCCTTTTTTAAGAGGGTGACAGGTCAAGAACTCCTGTCTCCTAGTTAGTGGGTGACAAGAATAACCCAGAGTTGGTAGCAATGGAATGGATCTAGTTGTTTGAGGCTCTACTCTTAGTACATCCATACCCAGTTTGACTACACTTGGAGGATCAATCTTAAGACCTGGTTTAAACTCACATAATTCTTGATGCATAAATAATAGATTTTACAGCATTCAGTCTCGGGTACAAAGATAATGCCAGGTTTTTGACTACATTTTTCACCTGTATCAAGAAGTTAATCACAGTTTGATATTTGTGTTTTGCAGATGTGCGGGCCGAAAAGGTTGCAAATGACGCGGCAAATATGTTACTAAATAATCTCGAACACGGTGGTTGTGTGGATGAATATCTCCAAGATCAGCTGATTATCTTAATGGCCCTTGCGAAGGGCAAGTCAACAATTCAAAGTGGTGCTATTACTTTACATACAGAGACAGCTATACATATCGCATCTCAAATAACAAATGTAAGTTGGGTTGGAGCAGGTCTAGTGATATTACAGTAAAGATAACCATGACGTGGAGTGAAAACATTTCACTGTGAAATCTAAAAAAAGATCAGCAATGCACACACACATGTCCACTTGACATCCACTTTACAGACGATTTGAAATAGCTTCTAAGATAATCGTTCGTCCGATAGGTGATATTGTATTAAACCAGGCTGATGAACCTTTGATCTATTTTGATGTTTGTTTACTTATTGTTCTATTATTCTCTCTGCAGGCCAAATTCGTTGTGAAGGAAGTTGCAGGACCCGCGGGCAGCTTCCTGATCGAATGTGATGGTATCGGTTTGGTAAACTCCTTCCTGTAAATCTAGCTGCCTAGAGAACCAGACTATGCATAATGCTGCGACACCAGCGACGATCTGGTCCGTTTACAAGACCCACTGCTCATTGACTTTTCAACAGTCTCTGTTTTCCACATCTAGCTTTTTGTAGAGAACAGAGAGAATGGTAGGAGCAGAGTATAAAAGAGGTGAAAATTAGTCCAGCCTGTGGGTTTTACATACACTTCAAAGTTATAGTAGTATCTTTTCCAACTTACCACTTGAGGGTTTGTCTCCAATCAAAGAAATAACTTCAGTAATTGAGGGGTTTTTCTTGAGTGTGCTATTTCTGGCGGCCATGTTGCTTGATGTGAAACTGCCTAAGTCACATTTGTTTGATTCAGGCATGAGGTAAATCTGCCTAAGTCCCCAGTTTGACTTGGGCAGTTATTCCATTGACCTTCCTACACACCAGGAGATGAGACATTGAGTGAAGCACTTTTAACACAGGTGACTCTAATGGTAGAGAGCTGACTTAGGCAAAAATATCAATTTGGCAAAAAAATTACTTTGGCATTTATTTCATGAGGGTCACAATATGCCAAAATGAAACCAGTCAGCTAATCTGTTGGGGGCTGTGTAATGATTTGGTGCTACATGTACAGTACATGCCAGGATTTTCGTTCATCAAGAATGCTTGCTTTTTATGAAACTCGAAATATAAATGAGTTGCACTGTTTCAAGCAGAGACTGCTTTGAGTTATATTTAGTTTTTGAACATAACGAATCATCTATCACGTCTTGGATGATCAGTGGTTTTCAATGTACTCTGTCTGTCTATGGCGTAGGAGTAAAAAAGCCTGAGCTCGGGATGCAACTATTATGGAAGCTACCAAATCATGTCCGTGGAAAAGAACAAAGTATTTATGGTTGCAGTATTTTGTTTTTGGTAAAATTTTTGTAAGCTAACCTGTGCCGTTGTTATTCACACCCAGGGTTGGTGATGAGAACAAAATAAAAGAGCCAGCTTATTTGACCTTAAATCCTGTGTTTGTTGTCATGCTATCCATGATAGCATTGTATTTGACCTGTTTTTGTGATTTAATCACCAGCTAGCTTGGATTCTAAACATTTTAAACGTTGATATTTGAGACACTACATGTTGCTTTGTCAGCTATGTGTGGCTTACGCCCCTAAGGTTTGGCTAACGCTGGTAACAGCGGTCTCCGATTGCTAGGTTTCTCTTGGGGTCTGAATCGGCGATAAGGGTTAGATGCAGACGGTCTGCACTACCACCATTGTTCGTCATCTGTCGTCCTGGTATGGTCGTCCCTGAAACCGTTAACCAAGTTAATATTAGTTGTGAGTATTCGAAGAGTTGTTATTTAAGGATGAATAATCTTCAGCCATCAAAGCATATCTCTGTGATATAAGTATTATAGACTTAATATCAGTTATGTATTGTACGGTATGCTGTAGAACCCTCTCACAATCACATACTCGAATGCTACTACTTATTTTGCAATCGCCTGGTTGCAGTGATTCTGTTTTGAACAAATCTGGTGTCTTTTCTACCGCAAGGCTAAGAGCAGTCAGGTGCACTCCTCCCACCCCTTGACTTCACTATTACCACAAAAAATTCTTGCAGGTCTCATGTTGCCCATAATTAGTATCTTCATTCGACCCAAGAGATTTTTTGACACTAATTTTCATTCATTCCGAATTTGATTTATTCTGTACGTCCCTGGTGCGGGTCAGGTCATGTCCAAATCCCAATGTAAATGGGTTTGCCACGATGCTTGTCCACATCTTCCTGTCTTTCCTGTATTTTTGCAATATCATCATAAATTATTTCCAATGCTCAATAAAAGAATAAAATTCACTTGACCTTTCCTTTTTCCCCTGATCAAAGACATCACATCACTACACTAGATATTGGAATGTTTGTGACAGTGTCACATCCTGGTCAAAGGACACCTCATTTGAGTAGAGGTGCAACTTTTTACATTGGAATAATAATGGGTTATAGTGTCCAGTCAATGATATACCTATTGAGGACTGTCTGGAGCCAAAACCAAATCTGGATGTTGGAATATCATATCACGTGGCGGCGGTGTCTCTTCCTCAGTGGTGAAAGACATCACAATATTAAGTATACTACTGTCTTGAGCCAGAACCAAGTCTGGACGATGGAATATTATGTGACAATCGTGTTTTAGGCTTCAGTGGTGAAAGACATCACATTAAGAACTGCCTTGAGACAGAACCATGGGTGATATGAATAAAGACTAGCAAATGCTTTTATCTAAATCTCCATGTACATTTACACTAGGCCTTCCTGTACAAAACCGGAGTAAAAGCATTTGCTAGTCTTTATTCATTATATCACCCAATGTCTGGGTGTTGGAATATCATGCGGCGACGGTGACTCGTGCTCAGTGGTGAAAGACATCCCATTTGAATACTGTATTGGGCCAAAACCAGGTCTGGCAATGGTCTCTCGTCCATAGTGGTGCAAGACATCACATTTAAAGAGACACTGTTAGTCCAGTTGGAATGCTAATGACGGTGTCACATCCTGGACAAAGACATATCAAACTTAGGATTTGGAATATATGACGGTTTTGCAAGCCGGTGTGACAGCGGATATAGTCCCCCTGGAGTCATAGTCCGGTAGCATTGTATTTGATCAATTAAGCAGCATGATCTATTGTACCGCTAACCCTAACCAAAACATTTAGCAATGCGGGCTATTGTTACACGGACTATCAGCCCTAGGACTACTATCCCTTGCACACCGGTCAAGACACCACGATACTTAGCCCAATGGAAGTTTGGTGACAGTGTCACATCTTGGTCAAAACCCGTCTTCCTCCCACAGAGGACTGAAGATTTATTACAGGCGGGTTGAACAAGAATGTAAGGATGTATCATCCTCCTTCACCTTTTGAATGTTCTCGGCAGTGTCACATCCTGATCAAAGAGGAATCACATTTTGGCCCGGTGATATGAGTATCAGCATACCTATACCACATGCAGCAAAAATGACCTTAAGCATCGTCGTAGGACACTCTGGGGCGATTTTGGAACTTTAATCCCTCCACAGCACCACTCTGCCTCTTTGGTTGGCAAGCTGTGCATAGCGTATTTATCAATATGAACGAACGAATGAGGAAAGTTGTTTTCATATTAACTTTTATTTACAAAAGAATGAAAAATACTTCTTAGCAGATCACAGTTTCAAATTCAGCACATTATGTAATTCCGTTTTTCGTCCCCAGTAGCAAATCTGTCCTCGGCGTGATAAATGCATTATGGTTCCACCTGTATGTGTCGGCATACGGATAAGTTTCAATTAATTTTCCTTCTCGTCCTATTACCGAATGCCGACTAGCTCTCTATCATCTGGTGACCATCCTCGTCAGCATCAAAGCGAATAAGGCCAATGTTGCCAAATGTACATGAAATGAACTTAGAGACGACGCCCCACTCGACAACAACAGAAACAGCACCTTCTCGCTCCGCGCTTTCTCCCTTTTGTCTTCAGCGGTGATGTTGTAAACCTGGATGTCTTTTTCGACATTTGTCTTTCCTGAAAAGGTAAAATCATGTGTGAAGTGTCGCCTTTGAAAAAGGAACATGGATCAGAGCCACGCCGCCAGACGAATGGTGACGTTTGTCGCTTTCCCCATTTGTCCCCAAGTAATCCGCCTTGGCTATTATCCTTGGGCCTGGAGGACGAAACTGGGATGCGCCGTGTGCAAAGTCACTTGCTGCCCTTGGTCTTCCAAACATGGGCAAACAGCCAACGGCCCAATAAGGTAGCTCTTACGGTGAAATAACGAAGGAAACAGGAAGACATTGAAAGGCCAGAAACACGTCATTCCGGTCATCACCACCTTGATTGATTCGAGAGGCAATCCATTTGATTACGGAGTCCGACGTAAATTGCCGGGTCTGTGATTCGATCTCGTTGGTTGGTAATCATTGAGGAAAAGATCCAGCTCGATAAAATATTATACTCCATTCCAATCTCCTACTACTTTGAAATAGTTAGCAGGGGCAGTTGCGGTGGCCGCTGACTACTATTTTGTGCAACTCGACATTATCATCTTGCGACGGCCCCTGGTTGATTTTACAGCATGTCATTTTATGTATTTTTTCTATCAAGCCCAATAGGGTATTTTTAAGTTTAAAAAATAATTTCAATTTATATTCAACTTACTGCATCCATCGAATATTTCTGGGACGCATGAGATTGCGCCGTCGATGCAAGCGCATATATTACAGTCTTCTCTAATGATGTCTCCGTGCTTCAGCGGACCACATCCTCTTACACCCTTCACGTTCTCACAGTGACGGCCATAGGCAAAGCTAGATCAAAGAAAGAGAGGAAAAACATATTCAGAAATGGAAAGAAGCAAGGATGTCAAAACCGGGGCTGGGTACAAGTAGGCCTCATCTTGCTTGCCACTCGGTCTGCCTACACTCCGGACGCTGTTGACCGGCCTCGTCAGGACGATCAGAGTGACGAAATGGACTGATAGGAGTCCAGGTTTGCTTCTTGGGTTCTGTTCCTGAAGGATGGATGATTCGATGTATTGACAAGGCCGAACATGATTTTCCCCAAAACATGACACGCGCATGACCAGAGGAATGGCTGCCTCGAAAACCAGATTCAGTTGGCTCATCCAGTCTCCTCTCACCGCGGGAAAAGCCCTGAAGCTCCGGATCGGCTGGCGGACTCGGCAATAGAGCTTGACGTAATTGCAGTGTTTTTCATCATGAAAGATGCGTAATTCAATAAATGACTTACTTCGGGCAAATACAGAAACTGCCGAGGTAACAAGTTCCACCGTTTTCGCAACAGTCACTGTGGATTCCTTTGGAAATACCTGAAAATACAATCATGGTCTTTATGTCTAGCTACATGTACTCTCCGGACGCAGTGGACCGGCCTCGTTCATCACCATAAGGAGACCCAATTAGGATGACACAATGTACTACCTAGGGAGTTTAAGCTTATGGAGGCGCAAGTGTTCAAATTTTCTGCAGTCTTGCAGGAAAAATTGACTTAATCAGAGACGGATAAAAAGATTGAATGATGCAAATAAATAACGGGTTAACATTTTTCGTGGTCAGAAATTTTTACAAAGTTGTTGGTCAGGAACGAATCTGCAAATGCGTCTGTTATTTCTTTCAGTATTTTTGCAGTGTTTCCGTCCCCAACGTTCGTCTTTCAGTACATAGGAGCATGAAGCTAATGTTAGCTTTTAAGAAAAGGATCATGAGTAGGCTAATGTTTGTTTAGACAAAGGTAAACCTTTGTTCAAATACTAATGAATGGGTTGAATGGTTTAATTGTTGGAAGCTACAGTTTACAGCAGTAATGAGGGGTACCACACTTGTCACAATCAATGATAGGCGGAGTTGCAGTTCATTACACTTATTATTATAAAAACAAAGCATGAATGATCAGTTGTTAGGTTGGCAAAATGAGCACAGTACATTTAAGACGCCAGTTTAAAATAGTTCCTTGTCTTTTCTTAATCGTAGCCTAATCAGTGAATTAGCACTTCAATGAACACTGAGCATTTACACAAGTCCGTTGACACAATTTCTTTCTAAGCGCGCAAAGACTCATCACGTACAAAAGTGGTCACAGTATATTATATATTTAATATGTATTTTAAATATTGTTTAAACATGTTAATGAGCTAGGAAGTAAATGACACCTTTGCTCACAGCCAGTGGTGACAATCATTTTGTGACACTAATATGCCTAATTCATGACATTAATCATGCTTGTTGCCATAGGCCGAGGGGGTTAATATGCCATGAGAAGACAATCATTCTGCGCTATCATTACACCGGCCAACAATTGGCGCAATGGAAGCGCACAACTGCACAACGGACACGAGAATTTCGACAAGATAAAACAGAGTGTACCAAAAAGGAAAATGTTGAAACTTTTTCCGGGTTCCATCCACTAGAACCATTTTTCAACGTTGATATACATGTAATTTGAGAAAGTCACAAGAAAGGAAAACTAGTTTATGCCCACAACCTAACTATAGTCCAGGGATAAACATATTTACCATTCGGTTTAAATTTGTCAAACGACAAATTCTTCTCAGGTCGTATTATGCTCGTTTCGCTGGAATCTGCAATTGAGAAAACAAGATTTCTTTAGAGGGAGAAAATAGCGAAGTAATCAGACACATGGATTGCAGCTCCCCGTCGCTTTGAAATCCTAAGATTATTGTCTTTCAAAATCCCCATTTCTATAGCGCAAACTCGTTGTGACTCGTTTTCGCATTAGCTTTGTTCGAAAGAAAAGAAGGACACAAAAGTTAATACTAATATTGGTCATTCCATTTATAACTGAAAAAACTAAAACAATCACGATATATTTTCTTTTCTATGTATTTCCCTCTTTTCGGTCATTGGGGCGTTTTTGTCATCTGGAGTCGTTTGCTAACCCCGTCCGCTGATGCGAATTTTAAAAATGACACAGTTTGTTCCTGTCGGATGTATTAGTGATCAATCCTTTTCCGAGGTTGGGCACTTCATTGCGCTGTCATTGTGGTTTAAAGGAAGTTCCAACAAAATGAAAGTCAGCATGATTATTGTTGCTATTATTGCTAGTATTAGCTTAAGCCTTGTTGGACAATGCTCATTGCTAAAGTTAATCCTTTAACGGGTTAAGCGGTTGCCCACCTGAGGTTTACTGAATGGAGAGGTTTAGCGTGCTTATGGGGGTTGACAGTATACTCCTTGACAGGTTCTGATCATAGTGGGCAATTTAATACCAGAAAACGAAAAAATACTTTGAGAAAATAGAATGCCAGCAGAAAATTACCCTTAAAAAAACTACAATTTTGTTGCTCGAAAATTTTAGTAAAGGGAGATGTTCAGAACTTCACTAAAGATGTTTCTGTTGTAAGAGTGTTATGGATACAAGATAATGCGCCGATGCTTTAAAATGTTTTTAAAGAAGATTTCAGAACTCACCCTCTCTTAAGCCAAAGGGAAAGCAATAGACCACCGGTAGCACCGTCAGCAGCATTTGGAAATTCCTGAAATTCATTATGAGATGGGTTAGAAAGAAAACTACTGTATGAATAACAACATTAAGTCAGAAAATAAATGACATTTACCATGGTGACAGTAGGCCTACAGTACCTGTCCTGCTCATTCATGATATATTTACCGGGTATTCAAATACGTGAGCTACATCATTTAGCAAGTCTTTAAATACATATGACTTGGAGGCGATGCATGTCTGCTTGACAGAAATGTAAGGTGTTGCTAAAAAGTCAATGCATCAATCATGCAGGCATGACGTCAGTCCAGGAAGAAGGTTCCTTTTCACGCATAGCTTGATTTTCAGCTTGACGGACATAAAAAATGATAGAAACCGAATGCTATTAGATATTCGGCTAGCAATACGAAAAATAAATGCGTCAAATGTGCAAAGTGGTATCTTACCTCAAAATGATAATCCAAATTTCCATTTTCGTTAATACAAATAGTCCTGTGTGCGTTTTTGTGACAATATAGTTGTATCCCATTTAAAAGGAACATGTGCTTTGCCGGTATGAGCAATCAGCTGTTTTGACAGGGGGCCGAAGCCATTTAAATAACCACGTGACACAGGGAGGCGCTCAAGCATGGCCTATAGCTGTCAATCACAAATGGCATGAATGGTCCCTTGTTTGTCGCAGGGGGTGGTTGTCCGCAACATGGATGTCCCTTAGGCCTATACTATTTTGATCTATTAACTAAGGACCCAGAAAAACAACAGATTAGGCTGCAGAAGTTTTTGAAATCTTTGACGTACCTCTGCAGTCTAAGGAGGTCATGTATAGGCCTAGGCCTAAATTTTTGCGTTTGAATCGTGAATGTCGAGACGGCTCTCAGCCGGTTTTTCCCCATTTTTCATTGTATCAATATTCGCCGTATGGTGGCGACATCTGAACTGACCTTGCATTGACCTCCATCCGGGTCATTGACATTTACTCAACATGGCACTTGGGGACGAAAAAGCGATTACAAACACCGCTGGAGGCGTAAGTATGATGGCAAAATTTAAATTTAAGGTATCAATGTATACTTAAATATTCACAGTTTGAAGTGAATCTATTTGGTTTGTAGTTTTTACTTCGTAAATATCTATTTTTGAACTTTGAAATCCAGCCGAGCGTTTCGTATTCACCCGCATGTACATTTCCCTGTACAACGCTGTGTACATCCTTGTCCTACTTTCAACTCTGACGTGACCAAAGACCTCTAATCTGAACATCAACATGTCTGTTTCCCTTCCGATCGCCGTTCCACATACGCCTGGGGCTAATGCCCTAGCTATCCCATAGATAAGACCCATGGTGCCATGCCTAGGGCGGCCCCATGGCGGCTATGGCCTCCATTGACTGATACCCAGTTCCAGTATTTCCAGAAGATACAGGCGCCTGTCAACTCAACCATGGTCAGGACCTTGGAACAGGCCTCGGTCTCAGGAGCGGCAGGGCAGACTGCCAGGCCTTCACCAGTCACCAGTTGTGCAGGATCGGAAACATGACAATTGACATGTTCAGATCAGAGGTCTTGGACATTTATTGGCTAGGGCATTTCATCTTCCAAGTACAGTGTAGCCTACACAGACCTTGTGTCGAGACGGAAAGGAAGAGGAATTCTACTTCCCATCTCGTTTTAATCAACCACACAGTGCAGTCACTGCAGTAGGTTATGCTCACGGGGACTGATCTTTCATGTCATAGATATTTGCTGTAATCTAAGTCTTTGCTTTTGTTTTCGTTCAGGAGCCAGAGGCAGAGGAAGAGGAGGAAGAAGACCTTGTGGTAAGGATCATAGAGGTTTTGATTAGTTTTCTTCAAGACCATAATCTTTGAAGCTGTAATGGTTTTTATATGAAAAATGTTGGACCAACTGACCAACATTTTTATAACACTAGACCAATTTAACTAAGTCTCGGAACACAACAATTTAAACCTCAACAAAATCTCAGCTTACCACCTGAACAAAAAATAACTAGTGGAGAACACTGACCTACAGAATTGGTGGTTGGTTTCTGGCTCTGCTAAGTACAATGGTACCACAATGCAGCAATCATGCTTATTTATTGTCTTTCTTGTTTTTCAGGACACGCAAGATGTTTTGAAGGAAAAGTGCCAGCAAACAAAAGAATGTCAGAAGTACTACGAGGAGCTGCAAGTATGTACCAGTCGGGTGGCAGGCAAGTCTAACACCGAGGAAACGTGTGACCAAGAGCTCTACGACTTCATTCATTGTACAGATCATTGTGTAAGTATTTTAGGATGGTGAGACAGCACGGTAAAATTATTAAAAACGAGACATTCTAGCGACGAGAAATATTGTTAGTCTCTCTGATCTACCCCCACCTTCTCTAGTTTATCGGTGACTTACTAACTCTGTGATATGATGTCTGTACAAATGATGTCTTCTTAAATTCTGACATTACTTGATATGAGCATAATGTGTACGGAGATGTCAGTGAAAAAATATTGGCATACCAGTACAGTAGTTATGATTCCAACAAGTAAAGAACTGTACTCATTGGAAGAGGTCTGGTTTTCTCCGTTTGGACTTTGAAGCAGAAAATCGACATTGATGAAAATTGTGTTTTGTCCCTTTCAGGTTTCAAAGTCATTATTCGAAAATCTAAAATAACCATGGCTGCTCTAGAGAGAGGTTTAGGAAATTGATCATCGAGTGTGTTTTGTTCATATTGACTCATCATTCAGCATCACTGACAACAAGATGGACTGAAGAGCCCAATCTCGAGGACACCATCATCGCGCTGTTTTGTAAAATACCAGCGGAATACTGTACTTGATATTGTGCAAGCTGCACTTTAAAGAAAAGTGTATTGAGACCCTGTCTTTACAAACTTGGCAGACTTTTATATCGAATAATTATTGTTTGACTCCATTCACGGAGTCGGATGCTTCAAATTTTTAGAAGTCGATCATCCGGAGGAGCTTGACGAAAAAGTGATATTGTGTGGTCTGCTCAATCAAATATGGTATTCAGTTCTGGTTTAATGCAAGTAGAAGGCTTTGAAAATGAGTAGTATTGATGACTACATACAGCACCCATGGATAAAGTGCTAGCCCGACTGCTGAGGGCAACTAGGCAAGTGGGTTTGCCAAATTCTATTAAAACAGACTGTTCATGTATTTAGATAATTTTAACAAGTTCCATCTTGTGGTCAGGTCACATTCATCCTATATACAGGGAGTGATATTCTGAGTGAAGATTTCATGGATAGCTAATATACGTACATTACATGTAGTAGTTTGTGTGTGGTCAAGAAACAATTTCAAGAATATCAATGAAATTACTGTATTTCTCTCCTAAATTTGGCAAACCCACTTGCAGAGCAATGTTTTAGTGTTGTCAAGGACTCGTTTGCAGCCAGATTGTGTGACATTAGTTATGTAACAAGTTTGATTCTTATAAATATTCAATGTATGTTATAAGTACTCTGTTTTGTTATTTATTCTACACATTCTAATTTGACGACCAGTCTGCATGTTGACCATATATATAAAACTTGTCATAAGGACCACCTTTCACTCATTCTATCTTGAGACCATGATAGGGAAAAATTGTCTTAACAGGAAAAAGCAATATATTGCTTTTATATATATATATCATATATATATGATATTCCAAGGGAGACGAGTGGCATAGTGGCTAGATCACCAGACTCGTATTCAGGAGGTATTGAGGTGGGTCATAGCGGTTTTCTTTAACCAAGCAAGACACTCCACCCTTAACAGCATCGACCTTTGAATGAGATGTAAAATGAAGGTTCCTTCTACTTGGTAAGAATTAATCGAATTGAGCTACATGTACTGTGGTCCCATGCTGATTTCCTGAAAAGACCAATCCATGAAATACTTGTGATCAGCACCACAGATGAACTCCCATTGCATATATTGGGACCATAGATTGAATTGAACACTATGAGCAAAGTCATCAAGGTTGTTTCGAACTACCCATGCAAGCAATCAATCGATCAGTGATTTACATGTACAACTTCTTATCCCTATCTGGGGTTTTACCAGTGATTTGCAAGTCCAATACAGGTTATCTAATACACCTGTGTGGGATCTTTTACTTGCCCAGACGAATTTTATAATCGCACTCCGGAGAAAATGCATATCCCAGGAACGGGTGAAAATGGATGGTGATAAAAGGAATAGAACAGCTTATACTTAACAACGTTTATTTCAATAATTCAAATATTATCTGATCACATCATTTAAATACAAACTATACAGCGAGAACTTCACATCTGTACACGGCACACAGTAGCCGTTAGGAGTCCAACACACTTTCTTCAAATGTTTTTCATGGGTATTTGTCCCGATACAGTGGAGATGTAATGTATAACGAAAAGTTATGCCATTTCTTTTTCACTCTATACTCAGGTCAGGTTGTGACTCTGTAGCTGAGTCTCTAGCATGCATAAGTTTTTTTTGACTGAACTTCAAAAAAGTTGAAAAATTTGTCTTCTGTGTTCAAAGAGTTTTGACCTCAAACCCACACTGACTTGGTACAAACATCTCAAATGAAAACAAATGACGATGGAATATGTTAGCTTAGCTTTTCTGTCCTCCTACACTAAATTGTCTATTGTCTCAAGTAGTTTATTTATAGAACTGTCCACCATCATAACCAAAGCCTGGAAGTTTGGGACTACTTTCAATTGCCTCAGCTCTGAAAGAAAAGATAAAAATACAATGACAAAATGCAAACAAAAAATTTTACTTAGATTTATCACAAGAATTCTTAATAATGTTTTGCTTATACTAGTACTGAAACAAAATATTAATTTGACAGAACTTTATGCAAACCAGGGATGAGAGGTCATAAGTCTAGCATACATTTACTGCACTCAATCTAGGCTGGCCTTGTCAATTACAAGAATAACTACACCTACCCTTCCCCTGAAGCTATTCGTTTCTGCCCAGCATCGTAGGGGATGGTTGGAGGTTTGTGACTCCGTCGACCATCTCGACTGTAGTAGTAATTGGCAGAGAGTTCATGAGCAACACCACCAGGGATCGTTGGATCAGGCTGATCTCTGGGGGATGTATTTACTCCCACAAATCTTTGAGACATGTTGAATTTTCGCTGAAATAAAAGATTTGGAATGAAGGCCATTTCCATCGATCTAAACTGTTCTTAGTTAAAATTGGCAGTGGCACATAACAGTTAAAAACACATCAGCTTCTCATCAGAATTCGGAACAAAACTACCAGATTACGTTTCCGGTTATGCTTGTGCATTGACACGTAACAGAACAGTTTCTTGCACGTACATATTTGTTTTTGGGACACCCTGTAGTAAGCCTACAGTGCACTGAAATGTATACAGCAAATACCCTTCAAAATAAATCATCTTCTCCGAGCACAGCAACGGTACCAATATTGTCCAAATTAAACGCAACGGATAGACTCAAATATATGATCAGTCTAGAGTGAAAAATCCATGGAATAAAATGTATACTTGAAGGCAAAAATCGCGAATCCAAGCGATAATTGGGGTGACACTTCGGATCCTGGGCGCAGACATCTTGGCTTCTTTGACCTTGACCTTCCGGACTCTTTCGAATTCACGCTTGTGGACCCCGTTTTCGGTCTTTTACCGACGAAGCCAACATGGAAGCTAAACTTCAGCCCGTGAAGCTCGCTAAAGTATGTGTTTCTTCATAAAAGTAAAATATGTAGGAAATAAATAGTGAATCTCAAATATAGAAGATGAGATACAAAACAGTTGCGTGTTAAAATATGAAAGAAAAATTACTTGTTTGTGCTGTATACATGCGTTGAAAATTGAGCGAGTGCTCTCCAAAATCTCGAAAAATCCGTCCTGCAGCGCATGTTTCATGCATGTTGCCATTGCATGTATTGTATGTAAAGGTAGGCCTAGAACATGTCGGTCCGTCTATTATTGTCATGATTGTAGGCCTGGGTGGGCATGGTCATGTCCCAATCAGTCAAGTCACACTGGACTAGGCTTCTTCCTACCAAGCCAAAAACCCGAGCGAGATATTCACACCCATCCAGTCCACACCGTACGTGTGCATTCTGAACAACACAGTGACAGTAGGCCTATTTGGTTTGCACATGTTGCCATTGTACCTGGTTGGATAGGCCATGCCAACACTGCAGGCCGTGATAACGTGACTAAGTGACTGACAAATGACATGCCCGGCCATCAGCTTGAATTAGAAAGCCCCACACCCATGCATAATTTGTTGTCTCGCCTCGCCAATTCATGAATTATACGAGTACAATTACATGTCAGTGAAAATTTTCTTGATATGGATGCCTGTATAGTGTAATAATATCTTTCCTCTGTGAGCATTGCCATTGTGATTATCCACATAAACTAACTGCCTCTCTCTCACTTTCAGGTTATAAGATGTCTTGGACGTACTGGCTCTCAAGGCCAATGTACACAGGTATGTAATCACATTCAGAATAAGAAAGGAGCCGCATAGGCCTAGAAAGTTACTCTGTCAGGTAGTTGAAATACATTTCACAAGGACAATGGTTGCCAATTTCATAGTCATACTCTTAACTTTATATGGTCTTTCGAAGATTCACTGATTCTTACATTCACAATGCGCCAATCCCATACTAATGGTCTTTCAAATATTTCCCTTATTCTTTTACTATATAGTTCCACTCTCTAGCTACTGGACTTTCAAAGATTATCACAGAGATCTTTTTTAACAGCCCCGGTCCCTAAAGCTCATCACCAAAGTTAATTAATGATTTCAAATTCTTTCTCGGGAGGAATCACAAATTGAATGTTTCCTTATCATTTTATTCTGAGTATTCAAAAAATTGTATCTCAACTTTCAGGTCCGGGTGGAATTTCTGGATGATACCAACCGATCCATTATCAGGAACGTCAAAGGACCTGTCCGAGACGGAGACATTTTAACCTTATTAGAATCTGAGAGAGAAGCCAGGAGGTTACGATAGTCATAGAAAAAATAACTGATTTGGAGGCAAGTCTGTTTTTGTAGCTGTGCTCTTTGCCAGATACGCCGGTACCACCTAGGGTACGGAATACAAATCATCTTAACTGAAAACAAAAGATCTTCCTGGATAAAGATGCCAGACTATGGCTCGAGTCGAGAGGCAATGTGGCAGTACATGTATGCACAGTATGAATTGTTACTAAAATGGGTGGATGGGAATTTGAATGACACTTCAAAGATATTGGCTGCGACTATCACAACTAATCTCTGCAATTTTCTTTTCAGGTGTGATCAAGAAAATGGAGGTGAAGCATCAGGAAGATGTCTACCTGTTCAGATATTTAATGTACAATCCAGGAAAGGCTGTAAATTGTGAAGGATTTGTATAGAATAAAAAAAGTTAAATAATCCTGAATTCTAGTTTTGTGCTATGTGTATTCTGTTCGCTAGAGTCCCGAGGCTGTCCTTCATGGAGGGGTTTAACTGAACTACAATTTTTATATGCCTCTGTATACACGCCCTGAAGAAGAAATCAAATTGCTTCATCCATGTCGTCTTTGTCTCCATCTTCCCTTCCCCCTTGTCACAGGTGTAGAAGGTGGTGCCAAGGTCTCAAATTTTCTTCCTTAATTTCTGAAAATAGTCTTCTTGTCCGTTTGTGCAATAGCCCCATGATGTCCGATATTCAAGCATAGTGCAACACCATTGGGGACAGTTGTCTCTGGTCGTCACATCCAAGCAACCAATTGCATGGTCACAACCACTAGTAATCCAAGGCTGTGTTGTCTCGATCTTGGCTGGTTGCGATCAGTCATCCAAGTTCGTTATGGATTCACCACAATGTCTTGGGTAGTGCTGTACTCCAAGATGCAGTCAGTCTCAATCTACCAAAGAAATTTATTGGCTCATCAAAACCAACCACTATCTTATCCTTGTCCACCACCGATGACGTCTGTGTCCTTGTAACTGAGGTTGTGCATATTGAGTCCGTGCCTATTATGTTGTCGCTTCGTCACAACCATGTACAAGACATGTCCTGACCAGAAAAGTGACATCAGCTGGTCGTACATAACCAAGGAAAGTTCGTGTCTTTACCCGATTGATGCGAAATGTTTATAACCAATTGGAAGATTGTGACTGTCCTCTAGGCTACCAAACATATCTCGCCTGGTCGCAGCCAAATGATTTAAGGGCAACCCGCCAAGAAATGGTAATTTTGGAGAATCAACGATGTATCACATTGTACCTCAACCGAGCTAGACAGAGGCGACCTGTTATCTTGTCACAACCAGCTCGTGTGTCCTAACACGACTATATTGATTCTTACTCTCTGTGATTTTGTGATTACCAGCACTTAATTGAGTCTTTAATGCCAGCACTGTGCAAATCACAAGGTTGTGTATCCCTTCTTACAAAGATAGACCCCCGAGGTAGTCAATTCGACATCTAACCGTATTACCTTATTTTGGAGAAGGGACAAGGCCGATCCATGTGTCCCGAGTGTAAAATGCCGAGATTGCGCCCCAGCGTGTAGCCTAATCTGTGCTACGTTTTGTTGTCTCAGTGAGTCTGATAATACGTCGCAGCACTAGTATAGTTTTAGTGGTCTTCAGATAATCTCTACCAATTTACCCACATAAAATGCCAATCAAGGGTTACAACACTGAACCGCCTACGACGGTCATGCCGTACGAATACCTATGTCATCACATCATCTTCAGCTAATCTTCACCCTCAAATAATAATAATATTGAAATACTTGGTAAGTCCAACAAATATGCCGCATTGGTTGCGCAATGATATTTGTCCTTCATACTGAGTATGTCATTATTAACTCGGCAATCGTGATCCATCTGAGTTTTGACAGGCGGACAAAGAGGTGACAACACGCTTTTCGAGGACATTAACCTTTGAAGACATAGAGATACAGCTTCATCTTTGGAGTTAATAGTTCGAATAGGATCGGAGACAAAGTTTCTAAATTCATAGGTATGTTGAATTATTTGTTTTTCCTGTATCTGGCTGTAACCTGGGGATGGGGACGTTAGGGATTTGAATTGCTACAACCCCCAGGAAAAGTTCGTTGAATAGACCATGCATCTGAACACATGTTAATAAAGTATACGAGAAACAATCTTTCATCCCCATTCGCCGACATCAGGGCCCTCGTATTTCTCACCCTTTGAGGATACGCCCAGACGTCGATGAAGAGTGCCGCACAGTAAAATCGGCTCTGAGCCGTCCACTAAGCCTATGTCTGAACGTCGAATCGAGAAAGACAGACTCAGATTAGATATATGCCCACCATTCAATCATCAAATCCGTATAAACGGAAGACAGATTGAAGGGCCCTGGTTGTGATTTTGTCCTCACAAGACCAATTCGAGATGATCTCTACACCACAGAATCTCTGTCAGTGCAACACTGTCGTTACACATGTAATACGGATTTTACGGGTATCTGTCACGGCTGGGTTTTTTGGGCATCCAAGGCCTGAAGTTGATGTAACAGGAAATGGGGTAGGTATTTCACAAACCGTAACAAATAGACCTTTCGTGGGAATATTTGCACGAAAATAATACATGAACTCTTTAAATTTCCTGGGCTAAAGATGTAGTGACCATTGATCGTTTTATTTTGATTCCTCTATAAAAAAATAAGCCACATCAGACAGCATAGGCCTATATGGGCATGTCGTCGCTTGTTTTTGGCCAACTAATTAGACCACATCTTCTCACGAATGTTGGTCACTAAACATAAAGCGTAGGCATAAGTCGTGGACATTTAAGGGTATCGATACATGATTATTGGCCTATTACTTTCGTTTGTAATCTGATGATGAATTAATCCGTATTATTGTGCTAAAGTGTGATGACAAGGAGACACAATACCGTACATATCGTATTTCCGTAAGAACTGACCTTTAGAGTGGGGTCAAATATCACCAGTATAGGAACATGGCGGCAATCACAATTTTTTACTAATTTTTATCGATGAAACTTTTCAGCATGCTCCTACAAATTTCTGTCTGTCTCTTGATCTGCACGGGACTGGTCAGTGCTATCACAACTTACCCAGCGGTTGAAGGCTCCTCTCTTACACTCGACTGTGGAAAGGTAAGCATTTTTTTTTCTTTTGCCAATAATTCATTGCAAAACTGCAGAATGGAGGAGCGTAGTCAGGATATCAAGAGATGCCCTGTCGTTTTCCAAAACCACAAGAGCTTGTTTTTGGCGGCCACTTACCGTACTTACCCTATGCACTAATTACATTTTAGGATGGGTCACAACCTGGGGCATTGGTCCTGTGGAGACGACAAAACGCCGCTAATGTCCTCATTGCCGTAAACGCAGACGTCCAACTCCAACAGTCCACCAACAAGTATTCCATATCGAAGAAGAATAACAAATATTCTCTGACCATTCGGAGGATATCTCTGGCAGACAGTGGAGGCTATGATTGTTTCGTGTTTGGCAAGGAGAGCGAGGCAGAAGCCTTCGAGCTAAATGTTCTGAGTAAGTCAAGTGTGTTGCCTTTTACCAAAGGTGGGCTATTGTCTTCTTTCAAGTTTTCCATACTTTTTGTCATTAAATTATATATTTGATCATCTGCGGGAGATACAATATAATCTGTCCTTTCAGTCCGTCCACACACAGTTACCGTGACGTCACCCCGAGGTGGCATAGATGAAGGAACTGGCGTCACCGTCACCTGTGAGGCTGAGGGAGGGAAACCGCTGCCAGGTCTCACCTGGCTCAAGATGGGTAGGTGTGGATAGGTGTATGAACCTTTGAAGGGCATAGACAAGGTCTTTATGGACATGAAAATATCTTCCTGGTCCATTTTGGACTTTGACCGGCCGATGAGATTATCTTGATCGTCGACTATCTCACAACGACCTGACCGGATTATCGAATTAATACCTGGCATCAACTTACAATTCTTCATACAGTTAACAAACAATAAAGGCTCTCCTCAAAAATAAGTAGACCTATAAGTGTCTGCCATGTCTGCAGGCTGGTTTCCCCATGAGGGTGACTGGGATGGGACCACACTTCTGTGCCAGAGCCTCTTGAGTCAGCAACAGTAGTTTTTAGCTGTAGACGAAATGTATTTGGTGTGACGGACACTGTCAATTACTTACTTACTACGTTAACTAAATTTCTTTTTGCAGCTAAAAACGGTGCTTCGATCAACCTGGGCTCGGGGTCTCTGACCAACACCGTTCACGCCAACCTCACCGGTGGCCGGCTGAGTGTCCTCAACCTGACAGTTGACAGAACCTTCCTTGGCGGTCGGCTTGTCTGCTCCGTAGAAACACCACTCATCTATAAGGAAGAGAGGAACATCATCTTTGATCTGAGATGTACGTAATTTTGTTCCAACATCCATTAAGCGCTTTCATCTTAACCTACATGAAACATCACATGTTGAATGTGGTTTTAAAAGGTATATACAAACCAGCAATCCTTTGAACATTGCCGTCGTCTCGTCAAAGCGGTTATTGCTCCGCACCCAATTCTGTCAGCAAATATATATATGCTCGATAGAAAAACGCACCTCTCCTGTTTTATAGTTTCCTTGCCATGGTATAAAGCTTTCTCAACTGAAGTTCATCTGCTGTAGTCACCTCAATTCTTCGGCTAAACAATTTTCTAATTTTTTCCAGTGCGACCGCTGCAGCCTGCTATAACTGGTCTTACCGCCGATACTGGGCGAAGGCTTGCGCTGACTTGTGTTGCAGCCAGTGCTAAACCCGAGGCCAGCATCTCTTGGTATGATTACTTTAATTCAAAGGTAAGAGAAGATGGGTAGTGCAGTTCATCGATACAATGTTGGCATGGTATGAAAAGGTAATACTTGATGCTATTAAGAAGACTTTTATAGTATAGGCCGGGCCAAATTCCCCGTTATCTCTGTTACCTCGAGTTTCAAGCATGTCAACCACTGATCTTCAATTCTTGAGAAGAAGGCAAGGACAAGGTATACTAAGGTGACTGACTCGAAAGTAACAGAACGCCGTTTTCTGACACTTTGTCTGTTTCCCAGTTCGTTTTTCGATTTGGTATGGCATCACCTTCAAACCATTTTTTTCTCAGCCACTGACGAGTACGACCAATGAAGTTAAGACCAACGCTGACGGGACATACGATACAGTCAGCACCGTAGTGTTGTTCAGCAGCGTGGGTTCCGAAAATGACGGCCATACCATCGGATGCCGGGCTGTCAACCAGGTCATTATCGACAAGAATGAAGGATACATCGAGACTAAGGGACGACTTTCTATTAACCGTGAGTCATTGAAAACCATCATCAGGCCATATGTGTAGTATTCCAGCAAATAAAGTTTTACTTAAAGGTGAACTTGATAGCCAGGTAGACATGCGATCGCCAAATTTACATGTAGATAATTGGCTAAGACTCTTGAGCTATTGACTGTGCCTATCCATCACAACACTGAACCCTTGTTAACAACGGTATTTAAACGGGCACGTTAGAAAATGGATTGCACGTGACTTTATATTATTTTATATTCACGTAATGTGAAGCTGACGTCACGTTCTGCAGCAACGAATCAGATCTCGCTGTTTCAATCTCGTCAATATTTCTCCTCTTTGTCTCCAGATGAACTTGCAATTATGATCCAAAACACTGCACGGATTAGCTTATTTGACCTCAATTATGATACTAACCAATCAGCTAGCGATGATTTTATCTTGTCAAAATTTCCCTGTCTTCCTGTAGACAAGCCCGCGATAACGATCCCCAATAGTACCATGGCGACCTTAGAAGGGCAGGCCTTCACCATCAGTGTCGACATCGACGTCAAACCACCACACTCCATTGACCAGATCACCTGGTACAAGGATAACCAAGAGGTTGACCAAAGCACGGGACGGTACAGAGTAGGGAATGGATCGGACCCCTCTCTCACGATCATAGGGGTGAGAAGCGCGGATAAAGGAACATACAGGGTGGAACTTGGGAACAGACTCGGGCGCTCACTCAGTGGACCCGTCGTCTTGAATGTGCTGCGTAAGTCATTTTCCCTCCAAGCCCATCTTTGAAGTAATTTGCTAGTTCTCATCACACCACATCTGTCGTTGTTTGGTTAAGCAGATTCGGCCGACCCCGTCTCCGCTGGGTCAGTAGAGGTACACTTGTAATTCAACACCCAAATTGTGATATTTTCTCCTCGGTGGCTTCAATTTCAGATGCACCAAAGTGTAGAGTCGATCAGAAGTTGAAGTATGGCGCAGAGTTAGGAAAGCCGTTCGATCTACCCTGCCACCTTGATGCGAACCCGAACGTAGTCTTGATCCGATGGTTCGACAACGGTAGACAGGTCTATAGCGCGGCAGGTACGAAGGACCCAGGTGACAGTTACCATGTTAGTGGTATTCTACGAGTTACTCCGAGGTATGTATCGCTCGGCGCCTCGTGTGATAGTGATCTAAAACCAGTTGCAGCAGCCCTGGTTTTGCTAGTACGCGTAGTTTTGCTAGTAGTAGCTGAGGGTACCTCGTGCACCCGGAGCAAATGATTTCTGAAGGCCTCCTCCTTCTCCATTTACGCCCCTTCTTGTTATTCACCTGACTACCTTCTCGAAGATTAAGTCTAGGGGCACCTCCGTTTGCGCCAGATGAAATAAATTATCGAAATATCCGATGTTATACACATATTTAAACTTTCTTCGTGCATTCTTTGTTTCAGGTCCAGTACTGATTACAAGACATACCAGTGTAGCGGCAACAACACGCTTGGGAACATTAAGTCTCCTTGCAGGATTCGGCTGGTCGCAACTAGTGAGTAACATAGCAGTTATGCCTAACCTTTATTTTTATCTGCATTGATTTCTCAAATCAGCACTTCCCAGTTCAGTCAGAGTCTTTCAAATATATATCATTTGAAAGACTCTGGTTGAGTTGAATCAGATGGTTGAGTTATTTTTGATCCACTGGCTTCCATTACTTGTTTGACCCAAAAAGTATCATTCTTACTGTGTCCTGATGCATTTTGACATCTCCGTCTTGCATGGCGTGGCTTAAGTTTTATTGAAAGCTTCAGCTCTGCGAGTAGGATTTCGAAGACTTCCCAGTATCAAACCTAATGAAAAACCCTTAAATCCGCCTGCTTCATGGGAGAGTCTTTAGTATTGAACTAATCGCAAGGGACATCTAATCGTCAATTTTGCTTTAGAAAATTGTGATAGGTACGGTGTGCAGGATAAGAATCTGTTCCATCCCAACAGCTCCTTCCGTGGCGCCCTTTAACTGTCGCCAAACAAACGGTACCGCCTATGACGTCACGGTGTCATGTGATGAGGGATTCGACGGAGGCTACGCTCAACACTTCGTCATCAAAGAGAAGAGGGATAAGGATTTCGTCGACAGGCAAAACAGGACATCACCAATGTTTACCTTGACTGGTCTTGTTCCTGAAGCCACCTACACATATAAAGTTTGCTCAAGTAACACGAAATACTGGAAGACATCGACATGCAGCAACGAGTTCAACGCCTTTACTGAGGGTACGATTCTAAAACTTCTTCATCGTCTTCTTCTTCTCGTATTTCCTCTTCTTCTTCAACGGTTGCGACACAAAAACCGCTGCAGCGAAAGCGAGACGCAAATAACATGCTGCATCTTCTCCCTCAACAGTTTCCAACCTCGAGCCAGTAAAGAGAGGCAGCGTCGGGGGTGTGCGCAAAGAAGATATCCCTTGGATAGTTGTTGGGAGCGTAGGAGGTCTGGTGCTGATTACGCTCGTTGTCGTCGCTGTCTATATATACAAGTGCACAAAGAAGGTGAATAGGGAGCAAAACGTCAACGTGAACGCCTGCCTTTTCACTTACTTGACCCCCTGGTCACGATGTCGAGAATGGGATGTGGCGTTCGTGTTGGCGTTTCAACTGCCAAGTATATACCAAATCAAGAGAGTGTCAAATTCAGCGTCTCGTAGGATTATAAGAAATAAACTACATGTATTTGGGAGGCACCTTTTGGGGCTTCGTTCTTGGAAATGAATATAGCATCTGTTGACGTCATGAGCTTTACACCAGCATAATCTTTTAGCATATTGATGTCTTCTGTAGTTATGACATTTCCACTTCATTCTTCACTCTTCGTCTTTCTTAATTCTGCAGGCCAAGGCTGGAAAGCTAACAACCAGCGAAAGATGTAAGTTAAATTGTTATAAACTTAGTTTTTTGTTTATCGGAATGGACCAATTTTTGCTGCCATGTTGGCTGGCGTCAAAAACGAGTAGAGGGCAATTGTTTTCAACGTAAGCTTTCTGGCATGGATCCTAATTTGCGAGTTGTCGCTATTTCACTTTCAGGCCATCGACCGCATATTCGACTATACAAGGTGGCCTGGCATACAAGTACTCGAATTTGCTGGTGATAGACTGATACTTTGGCAGTCGATTTTCACCTGGCTTTACATCAATTGTCAGAGCAAATTGATAATTCATTGTTGAAATCAACCAGGACACGCGCAGAAGTGCGCTTTTGGGGCAAACTTTTTTCAGAGAAGACAGAGCTAGTGACAAGCAACTCGTAAACATAGCTTCGAAAGACATAACTTTGAAATGGGTGGCGGGAGAAATGCGGGAGAAAGTCCGAAATAGCAACCACGCAAAAACAGGATCCTTGCCTCACTAGTGAAAGCAGGGCATAAACTGTCAGTGCTCTGTATGAACCGAAGGGGTGCGTGGATGTCTAACATGTTTAACACAAGTATTATAGATAATTTTTATATCTTTCAGTGGATTCTGGCGATGGAACCGAAGATGGCGGCTACGAGAATGTCGCGATAGAGTCGGAAGACGTCGTTCTCAACCTCACCCTAAAGAAGGCGGTGGACCCGAACAGAGCACATGATGAAAACCAATACGAGGAGTCCCCGGGCTGTGCGCAAAGTGACCAAGTTGGTGTACACGAGTTGAATCAGCCACCGGAACCGGAATATAGTACAGTAAACAAACCAAAGAAGGTCACTATAGAGATGACCCCGCCGAAAAAGCCGAAGCGCTCTCTTGATCCAGTTATCACCGAAGACATGGAAGTTGTTATCATTGAGGGCCAGGCAGAGAGCGTGATCGAACTGAGGCAAGAGTTGGCGACTTTGGCGGCAGCCGCAGCGGCAAACATGGCGGCCAGGAAAGCTGGGGCCGTTGCAGAGGAGGATTACATTGAGTTGGGGTCAGTCGTGGAGGTGGAGGTCCACAACAACTCCGTACAAGACGCTAATCTAGATGTGGGAGCTGATGATGAATATGAAAATTGTGAAATCAAGACTAAATTTGAGTTGCAAATCGGTAAACCTGAAGAGTCGATTGGGTCTAGCCGTCATGATCACGATGCCGATGAAGTAAAACCCGAAATAGAATTGCAAGGCGACTCTTCTCTGGTTACAAATACAGCGGAGACAGACATTCCAGCAATCGTAACGGAAGGTCTATCCGAAAATGCGAATGTTGAAAGTCCGAACGAGGAAGAAGAAGAAGAAGTAGACACTGAGAACAACATCGAGGAAAGCATTGCTAAAGCTGGGGTTCTTATCAATTCCAGTGCTGGAGCTTTGTACGATCCAAATCTCGTAGATTCTGGATCATCCCGGCCAGATGACAACCAAACAATGGAAGAAGAAGACGAGGTCTTCATCGATGACGTCACTGCGATTGCATCATCTGCTGCGGGCACCGATGATGACGATGAAACGTCTCTGGATCTCGATGTTGAGGGGAACCTTGACGAGGATGAAATAGGCGCCAGTGATGCGAAAGCTGTCGAAACAAATGACAATCTAGATCAGGAGAAGACAAACAAAGTGTTTGAGTTCTCTGTATAATACAGACAATCCCAACTTCCTCGATCTCACCACATCCTGGCTTTTCTTCACCCAGAGCCTTGTTTCAAGGAGAATCCGGTCCACCATTTGTTCCATCTTCCTTTTTTTGAGTATTCGCAAGACCAATATAGACCAATATGTTTGAATCACTGCTGTGATGAAGTGATGACGTGAACGGAAGTTGGTACATATTATAAATTACTATATCTAGATCGCGATATGGCTAGTCCCAGCGAACCACCCATATTTAACTGTCATTAAACTTGCAAAATATAGACCTTAAAAATTATTTCTAAACATCAATTGCACATTTATTTCAACGTAAATTGTAGCAAAATCCAGCGCTATCACTTTTCACACCCTTCCTGCAAACCACGACTGCTCTCGCCTTACGATGGTCACAGGTGATTGATTCCTCAGCTGCAGTTGCCCAGTGTTCGCCAGATTCACCTGGTATCCAAAAAAAACAACTGCAGTCAGCTTTTAAAAATGTGTATACTTTCATTGATACACATTGATGTATAAAATGAAATAAAGACAAAGAGAGATTAACGCCATCAACTATGATATATTTGATCTGGTAACATTGCTATTTCATTATCACAACGAAAACTGTCAAGAGTAAATTTGATCGCAAGTTCACACATAGTTGGGAAGACCGTCGCTCGCTCCCCTTGCATCGTTCTTGCATTTTCTTTACATGTATGCAGATTCGATTTGACAAGGACGAAACTGTGGGCATATGGGCCTGTGGGCGTTGGTACTCTATTATTGGGTACTATATTATTGTCATGCAATGTTGTTCTATCACAGGAACAGACCATTGACTATGACATTTGTTACAATTGTAAGAATCTTTTTTTTATCAAACAGTAACTAACAGTATTTAGATTATTTTGTAACTACTCCAAAATCATCTCAATGCAGTAACTTCAAAATCATCTGAATACCTGATACTGTTTGAAGACAAATCTTGATTATGGGGCGTAGTGTCCCAACCGAAATGTCTCGGGTTCGAATCTCTTCTGAGGCATCTTATTGGTTCTTTCCCGTTATAGGTTGAAATGAGCACTTGGTAGCTGCTTCTAACATTCCCCTCTGTATGCAAGTTTGCTATATTTGTGAATAGTAACCAACGCCTTACCGTGCAGATGGCAGTACACAGAGAAAGACGATTTAAGTAAGGAGACCGTCATTTTCCCACCATTTCGGTTTGGTAGAACATCGAACGTTACGTGCAAACGACCACATTCACTACTTTCAGGCATACCAAAATATGAATATACAATCTAAATAATACTAGTTTCTGTATCTTATGATTGCTTGCTTAGCAAGTCACACGTCCCTTCCGGGATATAAAAAATAAATATTGTGTTTGGAAATCGAACCATTGTTTACCTGCTAGGTAAGCATCCCTCTTTGGCGAGTTATAACCAAATCAAGCTATCGCCCGCCGATCCGACTTTTACGACAGATACACATCAGGTTCAAAGAATACTTTGAGAATGTCCCCGCCATGGCATGGGGAAGACCTCATAACAGTTTTTTTTCTACAAGCCTTGTCTTCGCCCATCCCTTAATACATAGGCATAAACAGTGATGTGATCACACTATGGTAGATTTCCAATGACTAGTCCTAACGACTGAATAACGTGACCACTAGTTGCTCGAACACTATGTTGGACTCCCGACTGAAACGTTAAACGGAGGGTGGATTATGGGAATGGTTTTGGCTGACATTGGCTCAGGGGAAAGACCCTGTATCGCACGGATGAGAGCATGTCCCGAATAGTATATGCCTATTAGACCGAAAATTAAACCAAGAAGAATCACAACTATATCAGCAACCTTGTTATACCACCGCATATTATTTTTCTTTATAATAAGATGGAACACACAAGGCCACACGAAGGACAACATCGTGCCCGTAAAACTACCAATCAGACCCATTAAAAGTGCGAAATGCGGGATTACTATTGCCATGACGAGTGTCAACACGACTAGGCCGAGTCTAGCGCTGAGGGCCCAGACTTTTAGAGAAGTATCATCATCTAAACACACGGGGAACAAAGTCTCGGGCTTCCCGCGAAATAGCGCGGTCTCGAAGAGTTCCACCGCTGCGAAGTAGGGCAGCGGGTAAGAGAGAAGAGCTTTTACGACGAGAATCAGGTTCACTATGACCTTGAACTCGTGAGTCGGGAGGTTGTTCGTGATGACTTCTTTGGTATCGAAGGCCCAGGTCAGGAAACACACGTAAGAGAAGAGCGCCTTGAAGACTGCTGCCGCGAAGTGAGTCCAATGCATCATGCAGTGAAACTGGTTGCGATCTCGCAGGTTGCCTTCCAGCGATGGGAGGAATATCTGGGAGGTGTATGAGAAGACGACGATGCCCATTGATATTGGAAATGTCCATATGTCTATCTTTACTTGTACTTTAGACCACTGCCAGTCCGGGGCTTTTGTAAAACAGTATATGATAATAATGGCATTGATGACCATGTGCGCCATTGTACACCAGAAACTTAGAAAGGAAACGTGGCGGAGATTCTTGAGGAATGCGCACGGGATGAGGAATGCTATACTGATCATGATCCAGGAACTTAAGTCGAATATGGTGTCAGGGAAGCTCCCTAGGAGTAGGTCACCGCAGAGAACGACATACAAGATACACGTCATCAGTAACTCAATTATCTGAGCAATATTAACTATCTTTCCGCCAAGGTGCTTCCCCCAACACTCCTCCGCTATCTCAACGTAGGTGTTCCTTACGCGTATCTTCTGGCCGAATTCGTCCTCCTCGTAGAGACAGTCTACCAGGATCTTGCCAGTGTAACAGCAGATGTAGGCGACTCCTACCATGGCTATGATGGCCCAGTAACCCCCCTGGAGCACGGCGTACGGAAAACTCACGATGAACATCCCCTGTAACGATAGAAAGTGCAAAAACAGGTTTTAGTCAAAGTGAATCAATTTCACCCCGTAGCAAATTGAAGGGGGCGGGCGATACCAATGAGGAGCAAAGTGCAATTTGCATTTGACAGTAGTTAACGCTTAACTGTGAATGCTGCAGCAACATGGCCTGCCGAATTCCCGGCGCTGGTGGTCGGCCGTCGCTAAGTCTCTTCTCCCTTCATTGTGGAGGGACGTTCTGACAAGAGCGACCAACCCATAGGAAATCTGCATGCAAAATGAAGAAGACATTATCAGGTTTTGAGTCCTGTGTAACAATATTAAACGTCCTTTGATAGAATGTTACGGTACCAAAGAGGTCTATTATTTCCTTTTAATCACTGACATTGTACATGTTGGTAATGGTTCTCTGCAGAACCATATCTAAAAGCTGTCACCATACAAGATAGAATGGTGTATTTTCCTGGCAGGGGACATTCGAGACTGCTGCACCGGCCATCTACACGTAGCAATTACACCGCTGATCTCCATATGCCACCTCATCAAACATTCAGACATTTATGATATCTGTACGAAATGCGCATGACAAGGTTCAAATGAACACAACAATTGACAGATTTTCCTGCCATTTTTTCTCGCCTCACTGACAGCTGAGGCGTCGAATCGGAAAAAATCCTCGGAGTCACAGATCTATCTGGTGGCAGCTGGTGGAATAAAAACGTCATCAAGATAAGCGATAGAAATAAACAGGAAATCCATGAGATGTCATATAGAAATCTCTAGATATCGATAACCGTAAGAAGAGAAGCCTTCGACTGGCGAAGAAACCCAGCCACGGGCTCTTTGGGATGCAAGTGTGGCCCTAATGAGCAGAGCAGGCGAACTCGCACCTGACGGTCCTTCTACCTCTACCTCTCAACCATTTCTCATGACTAATGACTTTCGATCCGCGGGCTCTACGACACTTGAGCACGCCCATCCCCTCAGTGGGTGTATACCATATAGCTTGGTCACACCGCCAATATTTCGCTATCTCTGACAGTAGTCTATCTGCTTATAGAAATCTGAATATTGCAATCTCGGCTTCCATAACGTTCTCCTTGCACTTCGAACACAAAAGTACTTGTATGTTCGTTCTAAAAGTACCTTGAACTTACCGACAGTTGTAAAGATTCTTGATTGCGTTTATTTGAATACAAGCAAAATGAAACAAGGCTCGCTTATTAATTTCTGATCTACGAGTAATAGGCTTATACTCTAACGCTACATAAATTTAGGACGTATGCTCATTTTAATATATCAAATTGTTCAAACATAAAAAATGCCTCGCGCATTGAACCTTGCTGACCTACACGGAGTGAATAAGTACACGTACATGTACTGGTATTTTTCAAGAAGACCTTGCTTTTTAATAACCTGAGGCACTAGAATCTGGCGGTTTACAGTATAATAACTGGTACTTATTATCGCGAGAAATCTAATAATCTCATGCAACACAGCAATTTTTGCGGTATTGTTTTCATTCACAAGGTATGTAGGTATTTGACTGTGTGTGTATCCGATAGCAAGGAATATCAATTATCGATGTCACTCAGCCGGCGTCATCAATGTCGCCTGGGTCACTCTCGGCACTCTAGCAGAGGAGTCCACTATCCCTTCAGCTGCGAGTTCAAGGTGAGGGTGCGATACTCATTAGGGGAAACCCCGTCACACCTAAGGTGCAGGGTTGCTGAGAAAACATCGCCGAAAGAAAGATACAAATACCGGTATATACAGTTTTCCGAGGGTAGGACAGGCATCAGTATAATGCATAACGATAAATATCCTCATATCTATGTTATGCTTTTTACCTTCATAAGAAAGGCGAAAAAAATTTTGGTAAAGAGTATATCAATAGCGTAGGCATATATTATTCTAGTAGATTCTGGAAGATTCATAGGTCTGTAGGGTAGTCGAACCTGTCATGGTTTGAAGGCAATAAGAGTCCCCCGGCGTCTTCAAGAAATAACCCCGCGGCTATCCAGGAAATCTTATCTAACACTAAACTGGTTGTCTCCTCCAGCTCCATGAGAACTACCACCCTGGAAAATATGTTACATTCTGTTGAGGGATTAATCTCACGCGAGGACGGGATACGTCGATAGAGATTGAGGACAAAACACAGAAACTGCATTTTCGTCTCTTGTGCTCCCTGTACGGAGTCTGCCCAATTTTAATCCTTTCGTCTGGGCTGTGGTTCTCATGCCTCCAAGTCCAGGGTGGAAATAATACGTGGACGATCGGTGTATTCGTGTGTTTGTTAAAATATGTATTCAAAGTCTAGATAACCATAGTGCCAAGCACGAATGTCTTACCCTGAGAGAGATGCGAATTCGAAAAACGCTTCAGTTACAGCAACATTGTTGACAGGGTGGTATTGCCGTCACGCCACACACCGCTTGGGTAGCGCTGTCATTTCACCCAAAGCCTCGCTGCCGCCTCGGTGTTGACCAACAAATTAGATCCACCCTGGAGGTGTTTCTTGAGACAGCCAATGCATCCAGTTTGGAATCAATTGTTAACAAATTCCTTGAACAGGAATCGCGTTTCTGCCATCGACATCCACCGGTACAAATTTGCCGGGAAATAAAAAAAACGCCGAAGAATGACTACCTAATGTCTACAGAAACACTGCATCATCTCCATTTAATCCACATGCCATTTCAGACAGCAGGTTCTTATGGTATCAACTGACAGACAAAAAAGTAAAGTGGCGGATGCCACAGCTGTCAACACCATTACCATTTTTATCTCTGGAGTACGCGGATCGTTCCGACACATGGTTGGGTCGTATTACTTAGATTTTTTAAAACTTCCTTTCCCTTTTTTAATTACTGGATGCATCATGTCACTCAGTAATAATTTCAAAAGGAATATTGTCACTTGATTTCAACAACTTCGTGTTTAATATTTGAATGCTACCAAACATGTTCGAATTATTCAAGCTGAAATGTCTTGCGATCTCTTGTCCTGAACTTGTCACACTGCCTTACTCCTGCCCGCCATGATATCTAACCATCGCTATACATGTACGCAAGCATGGTTGCCGCTATATAGTTGAATTTACCTCCCCTTTCTGAACAAAGTGCATGCGGCAGTCCTAGGCAAAGCGATGTCTACATTTGACCAATAGCAATATTACATGGTTTCCATTTTAAGGAAATATGAAATGTTTCCTCCACTCACTTGGACAAACTCAATCAATCATCACAATTAAACAAGCGATGAAAAGTGATATTTGTTGAGCACGTCGTGGTTTTTAAAGGGGCAAGTTTGGCACGAGATAATGTTGGTTTTTCATGCGAAAAATGGCTTTCAGTTGAACTGTTACTTTTCCAAATAGGAGTTGACAACAATATCCGTCGCTTGTGACGTTGACATACAGTTCGTGATGAGTTTGGGACGTTGAAACCTGGTCGAATCCATCAAATAGTGTGTTTTACGTTCGTGGGCGGATTGTTGACGGTATAAACATCATCGCAAATAACTAGGTAAACTACCTGTAGATGTTTAACGTAAGATTCCGGGGAAGGAGGAGGTATGAATCATGGCAAAGCCATTCTTCTGTCCCTTCCCTGTTTCAAAGTGCATAGCAATGTGAAGAGAGTGATACAGCAGAAATCACGTGAGTTACTCCCTGCGGAGAGTGGCTCTCATAATCAACCAATCGGAGCCCTCGAAGCTGACACCACACTTAAGAGATAAATCCTCAGGGTTCAGCTATACGTGAAATCAGCTTGATCAGCCATGAACAGGCGAAATTAAAATATACTTGCCCGGCCATACGTATGCAGTTAATATCAAAAGAATGCTTCGTGATTTGGTTACAAATTGCTTCTCGCTAATGTCCCGTTTCCGTTCGGTTAGCTCCGAATCGACGGCTAGCTGTTTGGTGACAGTTTTCTGTAGACACGTTAGATGCGGAAGTGGTTATGGGTAATTTGCAACACACCATTAAAAGAGAGAATATCCATTTGATGGAAATAATTCTTGCCCCCCCCCACACATTTTCGTAGTTTCAATATTCGACAACTAAAAAGCGGCTCTAGAACAGTTTTTTTTATTGGTTATAACTTATTTGGTTACATTTTCCTCAATAATGTGGTCAGTGGTTTTCTTCCTCTTCCTCCTCCTCCTCATTATCATAACGGCATTTACTTGTCCTAGCAAAGACACTCGGACACGAGATCACGGCTTTTAGTCTTATCCGACAGACTGTCTTAATTTTCATGCATACCCAATTTTCATGCATACCCCTAAAAAGTAAAAGTTACTATAGACTCACCACTGGTGTATTCGAAGAAATGAGTTTAAGAATCTGTCCCTTTTTTACGGAGAAACCCAGTGTGTAAGTAAGCCCCCTGCCCTTGTTTTATCATGAGACACGTTGGAGAAGCGTTCTACGGTGTGAGCGTCTTAAACAAAGAAAATGGAAATGGGTGATGATGTTTACATTAACTGGACATCAAAGGAGGTGAGTTCTTCAACTTGAAAGCATTTCTTTCCGGTAAGAGCTGACCATTATTTGCACAGATTGATTAGTAGAGTTGCATTTCTAGATATTTTGGCATATGGCAACATGATATCAAGAGTACCATGACAATATTGTCATGCTACCATTATAGTAGTTAGCGGGGGGGGGGGGACCAGAAAACTTGGCGGCCTTACCATATTTGCCAATTCTGAAAATTTGGTATCTTGATGTTCTAATTACGAGGTTTCTATCTAAAAAACTGATTAAACTTTGATTCAGCTTCCCGAGCGTGAGCTACTCACCCCTATGAGAATCAACGCCGGGTACACTTCCCATTTCAACCATATTATATCAATTACCCGTCCCTCAGCCTCAGGGCTTTATGGATCTTATGGGAAAACGATACACACTCTGAGGTAAAGGATCCAAGGAGAGGACATCAATAACAACATTCCATGCATTGTTACTGTTACCTTTTAATATCCATCAAACCTGCATTACTTTTTTTACAATTAGGAGGCACGGCAGTGTACAAAAAAAAATCACCGTTGCTATATTTGGAGAAATTCCATTGAAGTCATTTTAGTTTGTACTCCTCTGATTATCACTACTCTACAAGATACCTGGTATTTTTTTTTATAGTCCCGTTCTCACGAGAAAACAGCACTCCGATATTTGTTGATTTTACACGGAAAACATAACAGTTGAGCAAAATGTTGTCTCTCATGTGAAACTTGGAAGTCCGAAGTATAAAAGCATTCACTTTGACAAAATCGGACAACGCATAACCAAGAACGAGCGGTTTGTAGCGAAGCACTGTCACAATTTTATCGCTGTTTTTCGGCTTTTTTACGTGCAATGCAAACCACTCATGTACCTCCATCTCTATAGTCTGTGTCACATGATGATAAAACCGCATTTTTTGACTGTTTGGTTTCATGTGTGACACCAGCGAAAACACAAGAGCGATATTTTAATGAAATAGACTGTGCACTGATTGTCACGATAGCTTAGAATAATTCGCCATCATAGAGGTATCATTCAAAAGCTGGATTCATGGGTTGAAAAATATCTCGTTGTCTTATTTAAAGGAAAGGCAATCAATATTCTGAATCTTTGAAGATTTTCATCTCCAATGAAACCGATGAATGAAAAGCATTGTATTACTTTTGAAGTTGAGAATTTAATAAATCTTCGATATTTTTAGAAAAGTCGGGAAATTCTATCCATTGCTATTCTTTATTATGGCTCTGTATATGGTTGTATCGCATTTTCGAATTCTGGTTCTTTAAATAGTGATGTTAACATGATCATCTAGGTCACCATTCGAATAGAACATAGTAAAATAGATTACAAAGCCGGGGCTTCCGTCTGCGAAGTTACTGCAAAATCTTTATTACCGTTGGTTTTTCAGCTGTGTGTTGCTGGCACACACAGTCTCGATGTACTGAATGCAGCGTATTCGAGACCGTTGAAAATGGTCAAGTCAGAGAGTCGCAAATACTTATGTAAATTGCCACTGCAAAGTCAATTAATTAAAAAATTCTTATCGAATGAATATTATGATTGTTTCCCCTGCAGAAGCGACGAAGAAAAAGTTGAATTGAATAATTCCTTGCAGAAAATCAAATTTAATGTAAGGGTATGCAGTGTGATAAGAAAGTTCCAAATACATGTGCAAAAAATCAACCAACTAATCATTACATTCAGGATTTTGTTTCATTTTCTTTAATTCAGGAGAAAAAAAATCCTTGTTTCTCTGACTCATAACTACACGTTGACAAATCTGACAATTGCAATCTATAGCTGTCACCGGCCATCGTTACTGAATAGAAAATAATCCCAGAGATTTCACTGCAGTTATGATGAAATATCGATTAAAATACAGCGGACGAATTCTGCTTCTTTTAAAAAACATATAAGTTTTATTTATAGCATCTCTCTGCCGTTGACTGATTAATTTGAATGACGATTGGAAGACGCATAAGGCAAATTGGTACAGTATATGACCCAAGTATACAATATCGTAATATCCTCAGTACAAGTAAATAGCAGTAAATCTTGATACACCCGTGCACATAGGCTTTAACTGTACCGGCGGGGCTTTAGTTTTACCAACTTACCTTACAAGTTTGTTGTGGTTGAAGAGCAGTATATTAATCAATCTGCTATCGAAATCTCAAATAGGAGGTGCACAACACGTCTGTTTCTCTACCACATTTTATCCTATTTATCGTAAACGACACCCTACAATGGCGCCGTGTATCTAATATTGCTAAAACTCCCAGCTAAAACTCTGATTTTACCAGCATATCCAGTACCATATTTCTATGCGTCTTTATCAGAAAGTAGAAAGAGTTATTAGAAATGAGCGCTCGGCTCTTTATTTTTCTGTTCTCTCACTTAAACATATCCCAAGGGGATGCTTTCTTTCGCTCTGCCTGTACAAAAAAATAAGAAATTCATGATGCGAATCAGGGTGTTTATTCGATTCATTAGAATCAATCACATGTCGCTCTTCCTTTCCATTCCCTTGGCTCTGTAAGCAGCGCGGGGACCATTGTCTCTGAGCAGCACATGTGATCGATCCTCCTGAATCGAATAAACACCCTGATTACATGGACTATTTCCAGTGGTGTACATTGTAGGTGAGGAGGTTACATATAGTATACTTTTTCATTTAATTTCGCTTTCAATTTCCGTAGACGATATTTTTCCAAGCGTGAAATTGCCTGTTTGACTCAAACTGAACACCCTGGTGCGAATTGCGATTACCGTAATCCTCACTGGTGTTTTGAAGGGAGGCAACGATTTTTCCCCTCCATCTACATTGTGTATAATACCTGTATATATTAGTAGTAAACGTCAAGTGATATATTTATTACAATTTTCGGTCGAAAATTGCAGCAAAAATTTAGTCGGCAGCCTGCACGCTTTTCCCTCCCATCGTATCATAAAGATCACGATGGCTATGACTACGGAAAGCCATCAGCACAACCAACTGAAAATCTTATTCTTATATCTATCACAAGTTTTGAAGCAAACCATATCTCTTTAAAGTACACCATTCAACGATTGATATGCAGTCAGTACTCCTGCTTTTACTGATAGGCGGTCGATAGAAACCAGTGAGATTTTGATTTGATAATGATTCCCTATGTTCAAGGTGTCAACATTCGCATCTTTTCGATTGGCTGATCCGTGCTATTGAGGAATTTGCTGGTCGTATTGGCTGTCTGTCACCTGCGTTAATCACAGTGAGAACACCCTTTTTAAAAGTTCAATCCTTTTTTTATCATTTTTACATGTAGGGGCTTTAGGCCCACCGCGACCAGTCTTACTGAGAGAGTTTCGGCACCATGCCACGGACGCTGTATGATGGAAGAAACAAGTTAGCTTCCATATTAAGGGTACAGTCAATGATGAATGACATTACCCTGTCTCTCGTTACCACATTTACGCCCCAGTTCTTTCTTGCCGGTCAATCAGATAGGGTATTTGTCATCGATCCTCCGACACCAGTAACTTGCAAGGAAATCATTGATAGCTGCAGAACAGCCAACGATGGTTCCTTATTTACCATATATGACCACCTTAAACTCTGCCACTGCCGGTTACAAGACCGGACGTAAAAAGAGTTGGGTTGGGCGTGAGGCTAGCGACCTCAACCCGTAAAACCAACCCTTGCTATAGAAAGGCAAACAGCGAAAACTACAATCTTGGCAGGATCTGGAGAGGATCGGCGCCAAGGACAGTAGACGATGGGGGAAAGTTGTACGCTGCCTATGCTCTCAGAAGTGAGTAAGTTTGTCCTTCTTGATCATTCTCAGTAGGAGAGGGTGCCTCCATCAACAGCTGTAACTGACTCAATCTAAGAACAATAATCAATGACGTATCTTACCAAGTTATATATATCTCGATCCAATCCAACCTTGGCCAGTCTGGCTGTTACATGTATCGATCAGACGAATGACTGTCTGCGCTCTCTTCAACCAAAAACTTAAGTATCCATCATATTTTGGAGCCGGAGCCCGTGTGAGAGGAAATTGTCAATGTCGTCAAGAAAAGGAAAATTTGAAAAAAAGATGCTATGGTATCCACCTATACGGTCTCAAGTACCATTAGTTATTTTTCATCGAATCATAGAGGACAATTTTTTGTCAATACTGATTCATCGACGTAACGTTTCACGTATGTATTCTAGTGTTTCCTGGCAATAGCATTGGTGAATAGGCCGGCTATGTCTCAAATAAAATGCTTGCAACTTTATCCTTCGATTCTCACTCATATATATGATATAATGTACTCTAGTTTCAGCGATCTATATGACCGTTTCTGAATACCCCAGACAGGCATTAAAATACATGAATGCGCATGGTTCTATGATGCCACTCACCAGGTTCGGGTTGGACAGAAAATGGACTGGCGACACCAGGTCATAAGGTCATGACGTCAAGTTTCGATCTGACCTTCGTTTCCATTTTAACTGGTTACAGATAGGTGAAAATAGAGTATATTTCAGCATCGCGATGAATCCGCAAGAGTCAAATGAGATACTTGTTTGTGGCCAATACTCGGCTACAAACATGACGAAACTACAGACGTACATGTATTGTATGTACGTACGGGCGTATCGTTATTAAATACCACTGCAAAGAAACCTCTTCATCGCCTTTGACACGACTTCAGTCGCTTCGGGTAGGTTTCAAGAGTCGGGCCCCGGGGCATAGTTCTTAGTGTGGGATAGTCGCCATGTGATGCGCTAGTTAGGGATGCTCCAGTAATAGGAGGGATTCTGCTCTAGTTGGATCTAATGAGGTTGATAATTGGTAGGATGTTATCAAACGGTCAAGATCCGGAGCCCGTTTTATTTGTTCTGTTTGTAACATTTACGTCGCCGGATTAGGACAGACTCAGACACTGCGTTATACTTTGTAAGATTCAGTTGAAAGGGGCATAGGTCTCAATTTGTGTACACTCTTTTGAGAATTTGAAGTCTGCAAAGAGACATCATTACAACGAAAGATATCAATCGTAGAAACTTTTGCGTTTTCATTAAATTTGTTGGAGGCTTACGTACAGTCGCCATAGAGAGGACCCAGTAAACCTTGTGTCCGGAAATTCTGTAGTTTGACGGAAAATCTGGAGTACCTATAATGGAAAGCTTTAAAAGGAGGCTGTAGGCAGGGCTGTACGAGCCAATTCATTCATTCATTTATCCGAGCGACACGGCTGAGGGCATCGCCAAGTTTATAGCATTGGATCCGAATCCTGACTCTTTCAGCTTAACCACTAATTGTATACGTATTACTAGTAGACATATCTGATGCAAACTGAAGGTGTAAACACATTGATGCCTCAGTTCAGATGACTTGGCAACAACGGAGTTACTTTAACGACTAATTCAAACATATCTGACATGATATTTGATTAAAACTTTGTCTCTCATATGATTCTTTCATCAATACATCTCTCTCGTTTCCTCTCGCTACTCTTATTTCTGTAATCCTGTATAATCCAAACATGTGCAAAATATACTCAAAACGCTTGTGGACAAGTTTGAATGGCGCTCATTAATATTCATACCAATCCAACCTACTTGTATTAGCGGCGAAGCTAAGAGAATCAATAGGATTCGGATCCAATGCTATAAAATTAGCTACATACAATTTCAGACCATTACCTTGGTTGTTAAGCGTAAGATAAAGGTATGGACAAAGTTATTATCAAAGAGAATGCAAGAGAATTCATGGTTATTGTTACATCAGAGTGCAAGGACTTTCAAGTCGGTGCAAACTCCTTTATAATTAACCAGGCGAGTAGGCTAGAGAAATGGGTGCAATGCATTCAAGAACGCCATACAATGCAGTGTACATCTCATCATGGTCGTTCCGGGGGTATTATTCTCTTAAACTGGTTGGCTGGATGAAGCTTGATGGGATTTTTAATCTAGCTTGAAGGCCAACCCATCGTAAGTTTCAGTGGGCGACTGTCGAGGATGACTGTAAAACAATTTGCATGTACGTTGCATGAAGTCTATGCAAAATTGGCGAATTTCGCCCAACGTAAGGTACCGCCGTACTACAAGCTAGAGCAGCCTCGCACGTAGCATACTCACTTGCGGAGTATAATGCCCCCCATAGAGGAAGTTATTAGAATCCTCAGGGGAATCGCTTCTTGACCGTTTGAAGGTTACAGAAATGTCAAATACACCGGGAACATATTGGCGCCTCCAGCTAGTAACGTCTCAGATATGATTTGGAATACTGATATGGTGAATCGGTACAGAGGTAACAGTAATGGTGCGGCAACTAGGAGCGATAATGGTAAACCGGCCGCTTGGGATTCTTGATTCGAATCACCATTTCTTACTCTTGGCGTCATTTGTAGCAGCAAGGAATTGGTGTACGTGCCGAAGCGCGATGGGGCCAATTGGAACAGAGCAGTGCGTCATTTCGGGGTTCTGCAGCACTTGAAACAATGCCATATTTGTCTATTATCGTGTGTCCAGGCGCTTTCATCTCGCTATGTATAAGAACTACCATACCAGTTCTTTTTACCATAAATAAATTTCAAGATTGCATGGATATCAGATTCTCTTGCAGTGTGAAGTCTTTCCAAACAGCAGCTTTTTCCCTAATAGATTTCCCTGCAACTAAAACCAGAACCCATTTCTCAAATTACGGCTCAAATAGACATTCTCATCACTTTCCTCTTTAGGGTGCTTCCAACCCTATCCAGTGGCAATTAAATATTAATAGCACTGATTAGGCTATGCAAAGTAAATAGGTTGGTTATAGAATCCATTCCCTCCCATCAAAAGTGGTGTCTTTTTGTTTTTCTCTCCTCCTTCATTTCGTCCGGAGAAGCGCTAAAAACGCTAGGGTCAACTGACGATGTTATGCTGTGATGCCTGCCAGCGTTTCTTTGTACATCCGTGGTTTAACTGACACAGAGTTACTAGCATTGGCACCATCTTGACCACTAAGGTTTTTGCATCTTCTCAAGATTTATCAAGATATACGTTGACCATGAGATTCAGATTGGCACCAACCATGTGTTTGCACGCATTTTGAAAGCTACATGCTTAACTCGATAATAACCGTCATCTTCCCCAGAATCTTTCCCATACGAGAGCCTCCCCCTTCTTGAAATCTCTGAAGGGAATTGAAAGACGGCAACAAACTTATCTAATTTTCGTGGCCTTTCATGATAGCACCCAAAACCAGAAATATAAGACGTGTTTGCTGAAATCGTCCATCGCGAATCAGATTATCTGTGTAAGGGGGCCCGGGATATGATGATGACCTCAAGTATCGACTAAGAAATCTACCAGATGGTTGGATACAGAAAAAAATAACCGAAGACGAAGTTCTTCTGAATCGATACAAAGGAATCAAGGAAGGGCAAAATATCATGTCCATGATATTGAGGAAACTGAAAGTTGATATCAACGAATGTTTTTGGAGCTCCATACAAAGAATATGGAAAAGAGATAAAACATGATGACAGAGCATTACATTATTGTGCAAAGAATCGACTGACTTGAGTTTTTTGTTTTTCTTCAATGATGAAGCAGAAAAGAAATCGACATATTCTGGTAAAGCAGAGTCCTTTGAAAGACTCTTGGTAAAGTAAGAATATGCTACCACTGGTTGGAAAAAAAGGAAACTTCAGTACTTAAATTCCTTTCTTTTAGCAACAGTCTTGCTGTCCAAAGCTAAAAAACCCTAAAAACTACCGCATTTAATGATTTTAAGGTGGGCTTAAAACTTACGCAAAAGACTGTACAGTATGGATAACCGTCAGAAATTCTCTTGGACATTGTCTCCACTTTAATCTGCCACTCACAATCTGCTAACTGATGTGAATTACGCGAGATGATTTGCCAAAGCGCTAAATAAACGCGTCTGGTCACTGGAGCGTGGCGAATTCAAGATGGCGCGGATTGTTAATCAAACTCGAGTTAATCAGTTGACGCTCGTTCACCCATTGATTTTCGCACCGCTCCCGCGTCTAAATCACTCGACGCAACCGAGCGGAGTTAAGAGGCACCAGTCACCTATGGCGACACAGCCGTGCCAGGGGAAATCGCCCAAGAGTTATTCCCAATGGAACGCATGATAAGAATATCCAATATTATCCAACACGTCAACAACCACATTGCTTAGTTCTTGCGAGTTTGTTTCTTTGACTGTTGCCAAAAACCCTGCCAGAAACCCATTCTTTCATGTTTTTTGTTGTAGCTCGTCATCAGAAACGAAGCCAAGTCATCATCATGTCTTGATGGCTATTGCATAGATTGGACCTCCGATGCAGTGAATTCATCATCCTTAATATAGTCTTCTATGGGGTGAGACGAGGCCGATTCACCGCGTCCGGAGTGGAGATGGCTATCTGATTGGTTTGACTGTATCATAACCATATCGATTGATAGAACAAGTTTGACCTTTTTCAATAGCGACAACTCAACTTGTGCCGAACTTTGCGATTTTACTTGCAAATCACAGCATTGGTGACTTACAAGCGTTTTGTCGAAGTCCAATAATTTCACACTCAATCAAATGTCATAATGGCCGACATACATGTATGACCCTGATGTTGATAAATGTACATGACAAATGTTGTTCGCTTGATTCTCTTGGGTAGCATCAAATTGCCTTTAATGGATTGAAATTAACAGACTGAGGTGAATATCAATAAAAGGATCACAAGGACAAATACACCTCAGTACAGCTGGATGTACGGTACTATTTCGTTTAATATGTTAAACGACTCTTCCTTTAAATGTGCTTACATTCGCATGTAGTTCTCAACCGATAACATCCGGAAAAAAAATAACCCGAAAAAATTATCAATTTTCATGATCACACGACATTGATTGAAGATTATGCTACCTATTTCTTGAAAATCACCGTTTCTGATCGCAGCTTTTTATAGGGTCTCTAAAGGCACAAACCATGCACCCGCAGAAACAACATTCAAGTCAAGTGCATTTTTGCACCGATCGACATTTCATTTTCTGCTCAATGCTTTTAATTCGAATATTGGTCCATAACATACAGGCGCCTTCCAATGATGCGTTCGTATGGATCGAGAATAACAATACAATGTAGAAATTCACAGCTCAGTGGCGGTTTTGAAACAGCCATGGCTTCTCCGAACCTGCGCAGACGCATAAAGAGTTGCTTCGGTTCCGTATCACGGCAGGCAAACAAACTCTCACTCCCAGGAGAAGATGTTCACAATGGGCGAGACTGGATGAACTACTTCAGTTGTATCGTATCGTACCGAACAGACACTATACGCTTGGGAAAAACTCCTTCGAGAGCAGATGTGTTTGTTTTGGTGGGCTGAGAAGTGAAATTACTACCTCCACCAAGAGAAGATTTCAAACCAATTTTAACCGTGCGGATGGATTGTTGAGTTTGAGAGTGGATGTTTGTATACTTCTGTATCAAACCTTTAAGTGTATTTTATTCCCATCGTGACTACGGTTTTTCGGCCTTTGAACAACCCAACACAAATATGCAGCCGGTCGTAGAGGTTTTTGAACAAGCGAAAGAACTAAATTTATTGAGAGGTTTTTTAATGCATGTTTGGACAGTCTAGTTGCATTTAACTTCATTTAACGGGCACAACAGTCATCCGAAAACTGTTACTGACTGGGGAGGGCCTTGTTGACTTCGGAGCATTTTGTTAGCTGACGAACTTTTAATAATCATTAAGATTCCGGATTTACATGGGAGTACCATTCCATTAAACGCCCTGGCCGGAAGATCAGAAGTTGGCGAGCGTTCTTTGATGAGGAGAAGATAGAGCACCCTTATCCAGTTTCAAAAGAGCGTTCTCTCGCCGCTTGCACTTAGTGACGTATTTTAAGTCTGACGTTTTTTTGCAAATGGACGGATTCCCGGCATTCTCAATTAGTGTAGTAAGCCTCTGTTACGGAAAGGTTCGATAGCCTTTAGTTGGTTAGTGCCGACACCTTCCCAACTCACGAATATCATTTATGGCGTGTGACCAGAATTATAATCACATCGAGCAAAATAAAATAGGAATTACTTTTTCTCGGGAATCTTGTGTGTAGATGCAGTGATTTCCAAGCACTAATCCTTCACTATTACCGTTAAAATCGCTTGTGGCGGACGCCTTTCCAGTAATTACCATAGCGCGTCCACCCGGAATACATTTGCCCAATCAGCTGTAACAGAAGGTAACACGTGGATACCATAAGTGACCACATGTTGGCCAACGGCCCTGTCTTCACTGCCTCGCCTGTTGCAACTTGATAAATCGGCCGTTAACGTATTGCGTGAGGTCCCCGCTTGACTACATCCCAAACAGGCCGTGTAGTGTTCTGCCGCGGGCTAGATTCACGCTACACTCTCCTTGTCGAACTTCTACGCCAGCTTGACTAATGAGTGTCGATTTTAGAAAGAACAAGGTTTTCCTGCCTTTAAAGACGCCCTGAGATGCTTTGCATCAATCGCTTGTGGATTGTCTTTTTACGGGAGAGGGAAGTTGCCTCAGGCGAATGTGCGTGACAGATTGGAATCATGCTACTGCAAAAGACACGGAGCAGCGCTATGAATATGTAAAAGCCGACAGTAAATGTTTGTCATCGTTCATCGTCATGCACCGGAAGGGATGTATTATTTAATTGTCAGCGCTCACGTCTTCTTCCTACAGCCGGCATCTCAAGCAAACTTCCCCAAAAATTCAGAATTCTACTATTGTGTCTCTTTTTAGGGTAGGTTCCACTGAAAGCGATTTTGCTTGAATCGCACAGGGCATGCATAATCGCAGAAGCAAATCATTTTTCCGCGTAAAAGAACAAAGTCGTAACGCGCGCGTGCGTTGCCGCAATCGCATGCAGAGGAAGCTTATAGGTTGCCACTGCAGCCCCGCCCGTTTTATTCCTCAGAAATGTAACTTTCTTCGACACATTCAGGGATCAAAGTACTCGTAATAGACTAAAATTTCATGCCGTGATTGCTGATCGCAGATCATTCAACATTGTCGTTTTACGGGAGACGAGAAGTGAAATAGTTTACTAAAGTTACAACCCTCCAAACTATTCCAAGAGAATCGAACACGATTTACGTAAACAATTCCTGATCTCTCACGAGGATGGCACTTTCCGGTGACCAATGACGAGGTCTATTCGGTAACATTATAGCGACATCATCGCATTGAATAGCAGATCTAGATCCGCCGTCTCGTGAGATAGCAAAGATTTTCTCGTCTCGTAATATTCCCTCAGCGCACGAGTGTCGTATTATTATCATGTACCTTGGAGAAGATAAGTGCAAATGCGCAAACTGAAATGACTTTTGAACTAAAGTTTACCTGCGCATGCTTTGTTGATTAATCGTATTTCATGATGAAATTCAATTTCAATACATGGAATATTCTTTAACCTTCAATTGAATCGGAAACATTGAATTACTAAGTGCACTGGCTTGCCAGTCGCCGCTGAAAGCAGCATTTAGAATCACAAAGATGCTATCATGACACTGTGTGACAGAGGTGTGCTGGGAGCTAGCAAGTATCTCTTAATTTCAGTATATAACCCAAGAACACTTTTTAGAAATAAAAGGGTTTTCGGTCTATAGTCCAAAAAGGGCAGCGCTATTCGTTAAAAAATTAAAATTTGCCATTGAATTTAATAAATTCAAATTTAACACGCAGAGGGATCAAATCTCGCAGACAGACGTTGAGTATTCCAAGCTAGAAGCCCTAAAGTTCCATGGCAAAGAGTTTTAGAATGAAATGTCGAATAAAACCAGAAGCTTTGCCTGATGATATTTCATACGGTCAAAGATGCACGCCATACACTTTTAGAGTAATCTAGCTTTCATCAAGTTTTCGCCTATCAGCTCCCCGACCGATATATCTATCAAAATCCTCTGGTCGACATCTAAGAGCAATGTATATACATTGTGTTTCGAGTAAGCCAATTAAATGATGAAAGTGAAAAATATATATGATTTGAATTGCACTCTTTAACATTGAAGGATACATGTACTTTATTTTTCAGTCCACTGCAGAGCTGAATATTATCACTGGTCAAAAAAGTGGCACGTTTATTTTTGAGGTCGGCAGATGATGTTTTCTTCATGCCGGTTCATACTCTGCATCAATTGCACGGGAAGTAAGCATTAGAGTACATGTAGTGTCAGTTGATAAGTCAGCGTCAATGAGCAGATTACAACTATATACATGTACGCATATATAGGCTTTAAAAAGCAAACTATCCAAACTATTTTATTGCCCTGTTATATCCTCAAAAAAGAGCCTAATCAAGAGATTATTCGGAAAAATGACGGTAAAAAAAATTAAACATGTGGATAGCAACTTCGGTTTCAATTTAAAAAATACCGATATACATGTATATATATATTGGACATTCAGCGGGGACGGGTGCATGGATTCTATAACGAACGCGGACTTGTATCAGGAATATGAAAATACATGTACAGTGATGAGCAGGCGGATAGATTCAAATTACATATCATCTTCCTGGTCACCTAAATCCCACACCCAAACTGTCCCTTCAAATCACCTGCACGGAGCTATATACATGGACCATTGCCGTGTGCTCGGGCACTTCCGACTCCAAAAGAATCGACTCCAATCTTAATTCAAATTCGCCATTGCCGACATCATTGGCGCAAAAGACTATTTCTTTTGACCCTGTTGACCTCGCTTCTAAAATGTTTTGAGAAAGCCATTCAAACATTAAAATCAACTACGAACATTATCTTTTATATCACAGAGCTATATAAATACGATATATCAAGAAAAATCTGTCGCAATATTGAAATATACGATTAGCTTGGAACTATTTGTACCCAATTACCCTTCCGCTAGCGTGACCTCGTCGCAATCATGGCGCTTCTTCAATATGGCGACTATACTTGGACAACGATCACAGTTTAACGTTAAAGCATTGATGGCCTCGGTGGTTAGACGTATGCACGTTGGATTGACAGGTCACGGGTTCGAACCCCGGCGAATCTATTTTTTTGGGGTTTTTTTGAAAATTTTTCTTGTTATTATTCATTCATGTACGTTTATCAGGCGCGGATCGAAGCGGGTACACCAGACGCACGGCTCCTAATAATATTGATGTCAACTTTTTTAAATTGACCACTCATGAAATTTTGGAACACACCTGTCCAGGAACTTTGATGAGAAATGCACAGCACGCTCCCTCTTCTTCCAGTTCCCAGATTCGCCGGCCCTCTAATACCATCATCTTATCATACCATTATGAATATTTTAATGAAGAAAACCCCTTCACCCGAACTTTTCAAGCTGAAGCACACACTGATTTAGGTGTTCGAGCACTCCAGAGAATGGTTTGACTAGTCGGCGCTAAATTCATTATTAGTGCTAAGCATTTAATTTGTAACTACATGTAGTCAACTTATACTTTCATTGTAATATCTAAATCACAAAGGATGAACCCTCTATTTTTTTTATAAAAAGACATTGAGGACAAGATAACTTCCTACTTGCCTCAAAACATGATATTGACCGACAATAGATACATGTATGACGAACTTCACCGGTATTGAAACCTGTTTCTTCATTAATAATGCATCCTATGAGAGATCAAGCCGCAGGGGTCGACCAATGCGGTATAAATGGCTGAAGGCAAAAGGAAAACGACCCAACCGGACAAAACCGGCCAAAAGTTTTATAGTTGTTACCATGGTTTCTCGAAATAGGATACATTTTCGTGACTTTGTGAGAGATTATCAATAACATGCGTGACCCATGCTCCGGTTATCTGCCGATTCGGCGTATCAGGTAGCGGGAAGAAGAAACGCTGTGACGGGTCACCTTACGACCCGGGGTATTGGTTGACCATTTCGATATTGTTAATAGTGGAATCAAGCCCCTTATCTGAGGGATACAAGGTATTGACCTTTTTGCAAGGAGAACCATTATTCCCAATGGTTTTCGGCATGCTCTGTTCTTTGGTTTCCTCTCCAAAATGCGAATAGGATAGAATTTTTGATCAAGATCCATCTCAGTTGTTAGCATATATTAAGTACATGTATATATAGCAATCGTCAGTTTCTTTCAGTGGAACGCACTGCTGCGATCTGGCTTCTGGCTGGGTTGCGATGACTGGCGGCCATCCTCTTCCCGTTCGCCTCGTCGCCGGTTTATAACGCATAATCATTGCAACAAACGGAGTGCATCCAGTTTGCCGAGAACAGCCGCAAGCTACAGCAGCTCGTGAATAAAAATGTCAGTGGAAAAGACTTCCAAGCGCATGCGTGACCGGATACAAAATCGAGAATTTCGATTTCAGTTTCTGCCGACCGCGGCGCTGACTCTTCGTATAATGCCAACGCTTTGCCACGACTGTGGACTAACGCTGTATTCATCTCGGACATGTTTGCCCAGACTGTATTACATTTAAGATTCTATTAAATTTTACATTGAAACCATTCCCTTCGAGAAACTGAGCAAACGAATTTAATTTCTCTTGTTTTGTAGTCCGAATTGTCCAATTTACTTCCAATAGACTGAAACATTCTACCGCTTGCAGGCGTATGATTTATCTTAATATCCGTAGCAACCGCTGGCGTTTTATCTCAGTCGGCCGTGTAATGCGCATCCTTTGCAAAAAGATGGATAAAACTTCAAAAGAAATGCTCTAAACTGATGTGGGCAATTTGAAAGATATACTGTGGGGATCGCGTATTTGTTCCACTCATTATTTTTTTCGAAAGCGTAGAGTGGATGCATTGTACAAGTACAAGGCCCATGTGTATGTGTGTGACATTACTACAATAAAATGGAAGATGTCCGTTCCACAATCTCCTTTTCCGACCTGTCTGAGGATAGCACATACTGCAAGGGTAAACATTCAATGAGTTGTACTAGGACATGCTTCTTGTATAGGCTACTAGTAATTATAACAACATTGAATGCATTGATACACAATTTAATTTTGCTTTTGATCTCGTTAAGGGACGATCAATGAATACTTATTAACCCTGTTCTAATTTACGTGAACGTCTTCAATACATTTACACTATGCTGATGGGTGCAAAATAGAATATCATTGATCGCTATTGGAAAGTGACTTGTGTGTCTCATAGTTTTCCGATTTCTTTAGTTTGTGTCTAGGGTTACTAACTTATGTATTAGCCATCCCAATTTTGTTGCCACAACTCAGAAGGACAAACAAAATATGAAGTGTCCAAGCTAAGGAAAATAGCCCCAAGTGGCATGGATAGCCGAAGAGAGATCGGTACGCTCATATTTGTACCCTTCAATATTGCCATTATCATGATAAGATACTTCAATTTCAAACTTCCTGTCTCCAGGCAAGTCAGCCAAGGTATAAGCAAAGTTTCAATATCGTAGAGAGCAATGTCATCATCATCATCATCATCATCATCATCATCACCATCATCTTCAACAACACAACGTTTTGCTTGGAGGGGGGGAATCTGGAAGAAAAACATGTTTTTTGGTATGACATAATATGTCCGCCCCCTTCCTTCTCGGCCCTGCGAATAGCTACTAACCTATAGCGGTTTTTCCTGGACAATTGCATCCTGTTGGGGATGACAGACATGTTGAATGAATCATGGCGTATAAAATTATTTAGAACTGCACCCCCGCACTGCAGTTTACCCAGCTTAGTCCGATTGCCATACATCCGCTTTATGCGAGGGCGGGGTCTGCATGTAACAAACTTTATAGAGACCAATACACATATGAAGACGACAGTCACCTCACTCCGGCAATTACAAATCACTTATTCATAGTCCCGATAGAATGTTTCATACGCTTCGAGGAATAGAAATATTTTCTTAGGGTCTTGGCTCATGAATGTTGCTTAGGCCAATGAAGTTAGAGTAATTGTTTTTCGTTAGCCGTTTATAAAAATGTGATGCTGGATGCTTTTGATTACCCGCAAAGGTGTACTTTATTCATTATCAGTCGTTGTCAGTCAGAGAAACCGAAGATACAAAACTTCGCCGAGTTGGCCTGTGGCCTGTTTTCGGAGTCAGTGTGCGTGGGGAGCGATTTGAAAACCACCATTATTGTTTGAAGACAGACTGAGCTGGATCAATATCTTTCGCTTGGCAGTAATATCTAAGTTTTGAATATTTTCAAAATATTATGCATAACAAATAATGACCACATACAGGCGCAGACGAGAAACGTCTACTTTCATTGGCTTTACGTCCGTCACTCTGGCATTTTCCCAGTGCCATCTTGTCACTCTGATTAAGCGCTTGTGATAATATGTAATTTGTGTTGGTCACTTTAACAATAGAACAGGAATGTAATAATGCAATGCATCAGTGCAATTGGTCCCGTCGAAAAGAGTCAATATTTTCCCTGGTGTGTAACTACAGACGCCAGGAATGCAACGGAGAATGCAGTGTAGACTACGGTGGAATGCAGCTGACTGAGAGAGCGACTTAAGGTACAGAAAGACCGGGTAGAAAGTAGAAAGTGGTAGAAAACTATACATTAGTGAGTTTTGTCTCCGCGCTATCCTCTTTCATTCGCTGGCATCACAGGCATTCTCATTCATCTTCATCGTCAGGTCATCGTCTTTTGCAATTGGAAACGCACCAGAAAACTGTCACATTTTGCCCATGAAATCAAAGTGGTTTGTTAAACTTTACTACACTTAAGCTACTTAGAACTTTTACAGATGCATACATGTGTATCCATAATATACCTGGGTAGCCTACGCATTACTATGTATCTCAAAAACCTACTTTTGATATCAGCTTTGGGAATCGATCTCTGAACACTTTATTTATCTCCTTCTTTATATACTTCTTTGAGTAACATTCGGGGTGAATAAATGTTTAAAAGGTTATAAATGATAAAGGATAAAAAAATACGTAGGTAAATAATTAGTGATAACAAAACAATGATTAGCTCTCAATAATGCAACACACCAGCGGTATTGAGTAGACTAACAAAATATCATATGTGAGCTTACAACATGTACATGTACTTTTACTTTGAATACATCATGTCCCACAAAGAAACTGCTTAAATTGAAATTCAATGTTGAGTGCATATAAATTACACAGAGCAAGGAAATCATGTGTTGCAAATTACCGCCATTTAGCATCAGACAGACATGGAATACCAAGGCAACATCAACATCCTGAAGATCACGTGATACATGCACCGAAGGTTGTACATGTTACGTAAATAATGTTATCAAATGAATTGTGTTGTTTTGTGAAAGGTGGAGCTAAGAGTCGGCAATAGCCAACCTTGACAAATGTTTTTTCGATGACAATAATTCATGGTCATGCGATGTTCGAACTATTACTGGAGTCTCTGAAGCTAATCTCGGCCCCAAAGTTCCTTCGACCGTTGGCCGAACCCAGCATCAATATCATCAAGTTTCTCTTAATGGATAATCGTAAACTTGATCAAAGTCATGTTAAGAGGTTTCTCGCCAATCCCTTCGATTGGTAAGGGAACCTGATCCTGGCGAAATCTTGGTGGTGCCATTGATTTCCTTTACACATCAATCGCTTTGAGGAAGATCTTGAACAGGCACCTCCTCGTTACAATATCAAAGGGTGGGGCGGATGGTGACAATGGTATATGTCTTTTTTTGGAAGGAGAGGTCCGTGAACGCCCGATGTGAAGGGAAATTCAGTTCCTGTGAAAAAGTGCTAAAGGCTAAGCGTCTATCGATATACATGCATGTATCTTCTACCTATGGGCGAGGCGGATGGTGACATGGTTTTTTGAAGGCCCGGAATTTAGGGAAATTCGGGGGGAGCAATATCTTCTGTTTGTATGTTTTTCGCCAATCCCTTCGATTGGTAGGGGAATCTGATACTGGCGAAATCTTGGTTAAGTCAATTGATTTCCCTTACACATGCTGGCTTCTTTGACGGCGCGTCTTAGACGCACATGTCTAGCGGGTGGGGAGAGGCCTTCCTTTCTATTAACATACGCAACGGCGGTATCATTCCAATGTTTTTTGTCGGTCAGGTCAGTAGTTTATATTTTCCCGGGCCTATTATATTTTTACCTAGAATCCTGTATCAAGTTTGTATAGATAAATGATACTTAGAGAATTAGAAAACCCCGATCACCCGATACCTCTCTACAGTTTTCTCCCAATATCGCACCAGCGCCGAAACGTTATCGACAGAGGAACTGGTTGTGCTGGTTGGATCGAATACCTGACTGAATACCTGACAATACCAGATGTAGACTATAGTCACAAGCTGTCAGTGCGTTAACTATACTGTATGAAAAATGGATAATTGTTTAACGGAATAGAAATATCCTGTTGGTTTTCTGGTTTGTTTTTTGACTGCTGTTACGCCTTACGGTCTGGTCTACCCATCTCGGTAGGGAGAGTACCACAATACTGGGGCATTCGCAATGTACTGCAGGAGAAACCGTAGGCCTCGAAAGAAACCTGCGCAATCTGAGTGAGTCGCCAACACTATACGTGTACGTGGGTCGACCGTGTCTACCCCAAGACCTACGAGGCGACACGTGCTTATGTTCATCTCGATGATCGGTCATACCACTGACACCATTTTAATTCAATATGTAAAAAGATGCTGCTTATGCCAATGAGAAATGGTCTACAGTAATTACGCCTTCTTACCACCTAAGTATTAGTGCTGATGCATATAACATAAGAACATATCGATAAACGACATACCCATTTATCAGAGTCCACCGTGTTGCAAATTTAATCGCTTGCCATCAATTATTCAAGAGATATTTGGGTTCCAAACAAAAGTAACCCATTCGGACTACCATATGTGAACTTGATGCTATAACATGTCTGCTAAACGCGTACCCTTACCATTCAATGGATTCAATGGCCACCACTCGAGACTATTTTTAACACGGCGTTCTTATAACTTGTTATAATGGCTAGAACCTCTCATAAGTAAATGTCGCGGTGAATTTAACGAATAAGTGCCAATAGCATCTTTTAAAGGGGAATGATTAACTGAAGAAAGTGTTATCGAAGAAGCTTAGTTTTCGCATTTGGTAGGCCTAATTAGTAGACTCCAGCATTTTGGCACAACTTCAGAATTTCACGAGAGTTTACCTAAGAAATATTGATAATCTTTGCAGTCATCGCGTTAGCTTCCTGATACATCCAGCACATACAGTACTATCCCGTACACTGCAATATCTGAACAATGCCTAAGTAAATGTACGTGTAATCCCTTTCGAAGTACTAGTCCTACTTGATTGATCTGAGGTGCAAGGATAAGGAGAGGAATGACGGAAAATAACGATGTGGAACCTTATCTTCTATTCCCTGGCATTTTTCAGGGGACTCCGATCCCCTGACCAAGATTTAAATTTTTCAGCTTCTGAGGACAGTTACACTGTACATTATATTACGATGTCTAGCTTGTTCGGGTCTGATTTTTTCGTTTCCCGGATTTTCTTTCCATTGGCTTTTAGCATTCCTTTCACACCAAGACTAATTCTTTCTAACGACAGAATCACAGTTGAGCATTTGTTCCTACTCCCCAGCGTGTAATTAGTGCCACCATTGACATTACTTCACACTTAACAATCAATGAAGAACAGATACAAGAAATGTTCCGAGACAAATTCTCAGATTCTGCCATCGATACCCGAGCTCAGCTACGTTGCGGAGAGTAACAGGGTGCTTTCAGCTGTCAGTTTCACACTCGTGCTCGCGTTCCTCGCACCAGAGCAGCGTGCGTAAGAGCTCTCAAACTCAACAAGCCATTGTACGGGTTTCTTCATCAATGGTGTGATTGCCATTCCGACCATGCCAATGCTATATATAATCATCAATCTGTAAAATTATTAATGAGGAGTTGAGCGCTTGGACCTGCCACATTCTTCCTGAGTAAATCGCTGGCTTGCTATAACACCCTGCAGCAGCATTAGGGCAGATTCCCATCGGCGTCCGGCGTGCGATCAAAATCAGGTAAACCTACATTGAAGTTTTTACCTCGGCGTTCAGATTTTGATCGCTCGTCGGGTGCTGATCGTGCTAGAGTGTAAATCCGCCCTTATTATAGATCAAGAAGTTGAAAAACGCCAAGCATTATAACGCATTTTCTTACATCTTCAGTCACTAAAAAGTATACATTGTAATTATAACATCGGCAGAATCAAGCTCACCCCATTCCAGGTACCCTTATTAACATTTGCAAACAAAGAGCCAATGCATTACATGTATATCCTCCGTCCCTTGAGCACCACCTTGCAGGAATCACGGTCACCTGAGAGTTAGAGGAACTCCGAGGTATCCAGTAGCAGCTCAAGTATTTCAATGTTCACTTGAGCTCGACTTGAGAGGAGAAAGCGGCGACCCGTTAAGGGTGAAATCCAGAGCCACTGGGTGAAAAAGGCACTATTATTGCCCGAGAATAAAGCAAAACCCCCAAGTCTCTAAAAGAGATTGGACTATGTATTTTGCTTGAATCTCTGATTAGGCTAAACCGGCTGGCATATACTATTTCTATAGCGTTTCTGACCCTTTCAATGATTTGCATCCCACCTCGCCGCGCCCGAGGCCGTTTGTATAATAACCAAGGTTCGATTGCCAGCGCTCATTGTCGGGCTACTTAATTGCAGCAGCCTCTCAGACATAATTATGTAAAAAATAACACGAGGCTGTGTTGTTAAAGACTTGTCATAAGTCACGTTGACATAATATGGCTAAAGGGCTGGGAAAGTTACTTGTGTTCTGTTCAATTCCTTGCCAGTATACGAAAAGTCACGGAATTGAGTTGATAATGTATTGTCTTCGCTATTTCAATGTAAAACAATTGCATTTGAGTTACATGAGTGTGAACATGTATATCTGTTATGATTTAGTACGCATACGTCATGCAAATCTTTATCGAACGTCATCTGAAGCCGCTCACTGTCACATGCATCCCCTAGACACAATATTCGTAAGTACACGCTCGTCACAGCCTGCCTAGTATCACAGGTCAATTTAGTGTCGTCTGGAAACTGTTACAATCCAATCTCAACGTACAATCATTCCATTTCACCATGCTCATCCCAGCAGATGGTCGACTTTTCTTATCTTCTATCAGCCAATAACCAGTTTCCTTATGATATTATATCTATTTCATATGTCATGGCAATATGAGACATTGAAATAGGTAGGAACATGTTTGATTGTGTAGGTAATGTATCCTGGAGCAGTCACCATAATCATGTAGCGCTTTGTTCCTTTGTCTTTCTACATTCGAAACGATGCAGCAGGCAATGTAAACCCAGTTTACCCATAGCCGTAGGGTCGACGTCAAATTGACAACAGAGAGGAGATTTCAATACTTCTTAGGGAACAGTTGTTCTACCCGTCGTATCCCTGTCGAACAAGTAGTGCCCAATACCTAAGCTTGTCCACCCAGCCGACGAAGTGTGCCCATTCATTGTTCTTAATGGCCGGCTAAGAGCAGCAGTGGACCCCGAAGATGACAACAACATCAGTGAGGAAAAACGAACGTAAGTGGCCGGCTGTAAGTGCCGATTAAAATAGCTTTGGCATGACTGGACAGTGACCAGCGAAATGACAAGCAAGACGTAAATTGGAATCTTGGTGTTAGTTTTACATTTGCATGTTTCAGTTCCATTAATCTTTGGGTATTACGTGTCGAAAACTGTCGGGTAGAATTTTTATCTTTTCGTCTTTATCGACGTTGCAGGAAGGTGTCGCAAGCTATGATGGGCGCAACGGACGACGAAGTTCGTAATTGCATTTTATCGACGATTTGTTTTTAACATTTCCCCGTTTCATTCTACAACTAAGTGCAAAAGATGATAACGAGTGTCGCGGAAAGAATTAGCACTTGACTTGATGACACCACCATCGTATTTCGTAGACTAGCTTGTATCAACGTTGCGCGATGTTATATCGCCACTTCTGCGGCAATGCAGTACTAACCAGAATGAAAAATTCAGCAATTATTCGACAAATTTTGGACCTCTTTAATTCTGCCATTCGCGTAAATTTCATAAAGAAATATAATGATGTTCACGATTTTCATTTTGGCGGATTTCTTGTTTGTTTTTCAAATCAAAAGTTTTTTTCTCGATTTTATATTCGTTAATCTTTGTTATCTTAAGAAAAAAATAAAACACCCGCAAAAATCTACCGGTTCAGAATACGTTACTTCCCTAAAGTACTTTTTATTCGACGTCACTATGCATCTCTAGAATGTTAACTCCATGTGTTCTCTGCAACATTTTTCTATTTATTCAAGGAATTACCAATTGGAGGCTTATGCAATCACTGTCATTAAGTATTAATTAGCCCGTCACTAAAGTTGCTCTCTTATGTAAAGGACTGTTGAAAACCGTTCACTTGGTCGATACTAAATACTACACCATTGTAAGGAATGTGTATAATGCACATATCACAAACGAGTGCTATTTGATTGGAGTTACAGGCCTGTTATTGGTTCGGCCAGGTACAAAAAAACTGCGGCTCGTCCGGAACTTGATAGCGCTAGTAGACGTAAGGGCCGACTCACTTAAAAAATTAGTTGGTGAAAATAGGCATTTCGAAGTTTGTAAAATTAGTCGTTTTAACCATCGAAATAGTAATCTTTCGCCATTTCAATGGTTATTTTTTACCACATGTACTTTACTAGAACTACTAATTTTAATTGCCATTAGTTTCACTGCTATTTTCACTAATTTCACAGTATGAGGACAAAATCGAAATCAGAAATTCGGGATAAGATCACCTTAATAACAAACGAGTGCCAATTATCAATATTTCAAACGGTCACTATTAGGCCGAAGTTACATAGACCTCATTCGTTCATTTCCCAGGACTCATTTTCCCCTTTTGCTTTCGTTCCCCTGTAAAAGCACGGCCTTGTGGCGTGCATTCAACGAGGAATGAAAAAAAACCCCGGAAAGTGACTCGTGGTAAATGAACGAATGAGGTCTATGTAACTTCGGCCTTACTCTCCGCTGACTAGCATTCGAAAGGTTAAGAAAGAATTTACCTATTCAGGTTAATCTCACCCATCAAATGAACACCTACGCATGTGACCTTCTATAAATCCCCTTGGTTCGATGCACTAAAGCAGGACGTGATGGATAGCTTGAAACGTGCTGCTAATAATGAAACAGGCAGGAATGGGTGTGCGGACCGGGCGCTTTTGATATATTTCATTGGCTGTTAGTGCCTTACCCCACATTTTGCCAGGGCTTGCCCTGGCTTGTTTCCGCTAGAGGTCATCGCATTTTCCATTCAAAGCAGGGCGCTGTGCCCTGATTGTGACTGCGCCCTCTTTCAAGTGCTCTACCCTTTCAGATTACAGATTTCAACTGAAACACTGTATCTACCTAATGCGATACAATACTTCATTTTACAATCAAAACGTTGAGGGTAAACTGCATTGTACAAGTTATAATACATCCAAGGGTAATTTTAAACTCAACATCTACACATGATTATTGTTGTTGAAAGCCATGTTTCATGCACACATAATATGCATCAATGTATGGGTTATCCACAATAAGTTTGAAAGCACAGAAAACATGATGTGAGACACAGAATATGTCAAAGCACGAAATCGTGCTCCGTCCCCCATCGCGGCAATCAGACAAATTGCTCCCTCGTTATCGTTCTCAGCTACAAAACCCCCGAGCAATTACCCATTCCGACCACAGGCCAGTCGTCTGTAGAGTGTCAGCAAAAACGAACAGATCAAAGCAAGGGCTCTTGCTAGAGCAGTAAAACAATGCTGCAGACCCTAATAGTGCTGATGATTACATGCCGGGTCAGTCAAATTGGCGAGGAGATATCTTTGTGAGTCGCCCGAAGGAAAATATTTTTTTCATGAAACAAGAAATTTACTTGGTCAATCGTCAACTAATACAAATCTGCCGCAAAACCCTAAAACAAATCTATCTGAGGAATATTCCCAGCAGTATGCATTTTAAAATGTTTTTGCAGCCGAGCAGGTTCATTGGTCACTGATCGAACTCTCAGACCATAGTACTGTTTTGGCGTCCAGAGGTTGGTGTAACATGGTCGTTTGCTCCTTTCGCTCAGATCAACCAAACCCTCCATGATACACCATCCACATGTTTTAAATTGATAATGGATGCATTTTACTGTTTTCTGAGTCTTCGATTGGTGACTAATGACAGCAATAAACCTTGGGTGCAGAATCGCCAAAAAATTTAAATGGCTATTACACAATAACGAATGCAGATGAGACCCAACTAAAGGCTTGGAAAGCAAACGAATTGATCTAAGCTACATGTGGCAGAAATTTGGTAAAAATAAAAAAAAAATTTTTTGGAGTTACTCCATATCAAACGTACCAATCTTTTTTGTGTCACCTAAATATGAAAAGTGTGTGTTCAGAACTGTTGGTGTATCTTGCCGTTTACATGTGCATGTATATCGGAAACAAATGTCTCCCTGTACAAGGAATTTTTGCAGAAGTCTCTGCCACAGTTCTTCTATTTTATAGTCGGATCTTGTATCCGTTGGTTAGATGGCGCGTATGACTTAGACATACGTAACTTAGTCAGAAGGTGTCCTGGACCAACATAAATTGGTCAACTTGACCAAGATATCTTTACAGTGCAGCTTGGGTAAAGCATCATCCAGCCTTACAAGCCAAGCTTCGATTTGCATTGATTGAGAAAGCGCCCCGCCTAATATAGTTTCGTTGACATTTAAGCATTGTAAATGTCACAAAAATATTTGAAAAAGTTTGGTCACAAAGAATGAAGAGACTGAATGAAATTATTCGAGAAATACCTGTATGGCGTTTGTGACATTCCAGCCGGCTTGCCAAGCGGAGATCTGGTTCCTACGCTTTGGCTCCGATCCTCTTCGTCCCCCAACATCCTCCTCAAGGCTACTGAACCCACCATTCTGTTTCTCAGATCCTTCAAACCCATCATATCCCGGAGTACCATCTTCACCGATAACTTTCCCGTTCCCGTTCGGAATTGTGTTAACATTTGGCGCATTAAACTCGGTCTCGGAGTGCCCGGAGAAATCGGTGTCAGAACGGTCGAATCTTACAAAGTTAACTTTCTCTTCCGATGTACCAGTGAAGGGTAGAATATTCCTCAGGGTGCGGAAGGAACTCCAGAAATTTAATCCAGGCATGATGATACTAAGTTGATATGTTACGGTGTGATTATCCAGGAAGCGTAATGGTAGTCTTGATTACTGATGTGGGTTTGGATCCATCTCTGCTCAACGATAACCCTGGTCCCTTTCCCTTGCAGGTCGATCTCACTCACCGTGTCCAAAGAGCGACTGGTTCCTTGTCCAAACGCTGCTGGCGCGCTCCCGCGACTGCTGTATTAGCATAAGGTCCCGATATCAATCGATAAGGGAGACTTGTGCAGCCGCTAAAGATGTGGACGAAACTGGTAAGCAGTCTGAGGATGTTTGTAAACGTATTGTATATACATCCAGTTTGGAGTCCTATAATCGATTTGATGACACAAAATATGGCTCATGCAGTATGGAAGTTTCGGAATGTTTATCCCGAAGTCGAAGAGAAATTTGGCATGTGGCCTCAAGAGACTTATCGAGAGTCTGGCAAATCAATATTCTTTACATCTATTCCTACATTATCTTTTGAAACTTTTTCAGAAATCATGTATTGATTCCGATACGCAGCGGGTACGCCGAATAAAAGAACTGGTGCCAGGAAAACGTATTTTTCGCCATTCTGGAGAGGGAGGAGACCAGGGAGGCATGTTTTTGCCTCGGAATAATTTTGACATGCTCTCCCATAGTCGGCCACCTTTCATTCACTGCTCTTAAACAGAAGAGGGCTCTACCGACCACCACCGCCAAAATTATTTCAACACCTGCAGCGTTTCTGCCGAAAACGTGACAGGCGAAAACAATAGCTGTGTACCTGCCTGCATCACAATCCATATACATTTTAGTGCGTTTGGGGCGGGGTGTTTTGCATAACTGTTCTAAACTGCTGGTAAGGCAAATTCCAAATTTGAACTTAATTATTTGAAAGCGTAGTTCAATCCAACATCAAAAGACACTATTCCACACGTTTCGGGGAGAAGCCATTTGAAGTCGATAAAGTATGTTGTCGACATGCAGAACAGCCTCTTAACAACGAATTTCGATCATATAAAACCAGCGAGAGCGACGCAGATTCTAAAAGGAGAAAAAAAATCCAGCTGAACCCAGCTGCAAAATTCTGCGTTGTTTGATTCCGTGTTATTCAGAACCTCAGTCGAGGTGGAACAATATTTTTAGAAAGTACATTGAGTCAGTTACTTTTCTTGTTGAATCAATACTGTTATGTGGCAGTTTGGAAGCGCCGTCTCGGATTTCGCCAAACTTTTGGGGCCGTGGTGTTGTTGGCTCCCTGTCGATATCCCGCATGGATTCCCGGTGTTTTTCGATACTTTCAACGCGAACGTTTCCACCGGGCGTGAAATAATAAAACGCTTGGACAAGTTCGACATTCGACAGAATTTCCGATGTCAGGTGACGCAAATGAGTATGAGGGCAGATCGGTGTATGATCGAGGGATATTCTCGTGTGGCTGCATCTGTGAAATCTGGACTTTTGAACCCATTGAAATTGATGATTGGCTACTAAGGTGCAGCTGGAATAAACTGGATACACTGGTGGGGCAGAGCCCTGACCGATCTAATCCGTCATAAAATTCTATAACAAAATCTTTTTGTGTACAAGTATTATTCGAAGTAAACACAAAAATCAAGCCTGGTAATTTCATGACCATTGACAACTCGTCGACGAATTGTCTACAAAAACTAACATTTTGAATGACATCGAACGACCATGAGCAAAACACCTCCCGTTTCTTGAATCTTCAAAAAAAGGTTTCGACTCCTTGAAACTGGAATATACGTTCTGTGCCAGCTGGTTTTCAGTATTATTTGAAACGTCACCCATTTCATAATCATCCGGGTTAATAGTATATAATCCGCCACCATAGATAATGGAAAGTCCAAACTGTTGTATAAGCTGCGGCATGAAGTCAGTATGAAATTAGAGCAGTTACATAATCTGCCACTGTCACTTCATCAATACTCTCACGCGCCTTGTAACATCTGGATATCAACTCTTATCATTGACAACTGATGCAAAAACATACAGGGATAGAATGATTCGTCTTCCGCCAATTATCCCATTGATTAGATTCTTTAGGAGCGCGTCCGTGCCAGATGACCGTGCCTCGAGAGCTCGTGTCAGCGGTCGAGTGACCCTTAGGAGAGACTCTCCAATGGTGGAAACCTGCTCCTTGGGTCAATATTACTCGTTTTCATACCTCATTTGTGTGTGGGCCAATCACATAGTGCCATTTCTTAATATGGGGTAAACTAATTTTCAAATTTTATGAACAGGAATGGCTAGGAGGTCAAGTTTTCGGGGCGGTTGACAGGCTTTCTGATAATAGATCTACTGAGAAGATGAGCTTGGCAATAGAATACACATTCTTGGTGGTGAACATGGTGTAGTGCTTTCTTGTTGTTATTGGTGAGATTCTTTAAAAATCCTGTACACGTGGGGTGACCACTGGTCGATCATGTTTTCTAGATCTCCCAATACCACACAAAAAACATTGGCCTTGATGTTTAATACTCGCCACAGAAAGTAAACAGACAGGCGACTAAATACCAGTGTTGTCAAGGTCACCAACTGGAGCAAGATTGAACTATCCACCCAAGTGAATCAATGTCACCGACGGGCTCGTATTGTTATTAACGTTCAAATATCATTTAGGTTTATTCCCCAATCCACATGTGCACTAGAGATTAGGCCTACATGTACATGGCATGCATTCTGTTGACCGAAATCTAAGCTTTTCACGATATCATATTCAAAAAGGAACACTTGATATCTACAGGCCTACTATCTTTGAGATGACTGCGCGTTATGTAATTTCTATGTCGCATATCTTTAGAAATAGGCATGGATATAGGACTATTGCCAAAGCATGCATAGCGTGGTCAAAGTACTGGGGGCAGAGCTGGTCACATGAGAAAACACCTTTCTACTATTTTCTGGCTCATTTTAGAGTCATTTTCACTAGCAAGCGCCCAACGTTACGATGCAGGATTTAAAAGGGTAGGTTGCAAATATCTCTCAGTATCACAATCTAGGTCTAGCTGTTTTCTTTCGGTCGGATTTAATAAGAATATATGTTTAGTTAATGATAATTCCCCGTGCCATTTTGTGTTGTATCGGTCGTCCAATTTAAACATGGTCAGATAGCAGGTCGTTTTGCCCGAGGCAGGGGCGTTTTGGAAAAAAAAAGGATTTTCGCGGTTACTTTTATAGGCCTTCGTCCATCATGCACAATGTATTTTCTTCTGGCTCAGGTAAATAGATATAAACATTGCCAAAATCAAAATGCAGTTATTTTGAGGATGGATTCGGACAATATCTCTTTTTCACCTGACATTACGCTCATCGTTTCATTGTTCTATTTTAGACTTGAACTTGTCACCTTGTTGCTTGTGGCCACCTGTGCAACTGCAGATCCATACTGTACCAGTTTACCACCAGGCGTCACTGGCGGTGGTAAGTCAGGTTTTACTTGTTTTCCTGCTCGCCTTCCAACCTGTTCACTGTGTATATACACCCAATGATACGAGTCCAGTGATGATATGCTCTGTTATGCAGGGTATTTGAAGACAACACTTTCAAATCGGCTATACAGTGGGTAGACAAGCGCGTCACAAGTATATCCTACTATTCCGACAGGAACAACAGTTTAATGGTTCATTCTTTTGCTGTTTATGAGGAACAAGTGCTCGGTTTGATGAAGCCGGCGTGTAGGGTGATAACAAAATAGCCTTGGGTATTTTCGACAAAAAGGTATCTTCTTTGCGTGAAACAATACTTTAGTTTGAGCAAATGGGCCCGCCCGATCCACAGTTTGCTCAACTACTCATTATGCCATCTATGATTTGATAATTTAATCAAGCTTGGCGACTGAGAGTTGCCGCTCGTCTCTGGATTGGATGTCTGATTTGAGAGGAGAAGTCATGACCAGAGAAGACGGTTAACGAAAATACCTCAGGCCATTTTGTTATCATCCTTCTCACAGGCAACTGAGTTTTCCATGAAATAAAATGACCATCAAGCAATTTAAGTAAGTTCTTCATATCTTCCAATGTCCATGATGTGTCTAAAATCACCGAGCCGTTGTTAAAGTTTTCTGGAATTCCATGGTTATTTGGGGTGGCGTTTAGTTACATCCGGGACGGAGACTGCTTCGCCTCGGGAGGGGTGCACATCTTAGGCAGCCGGGGTTGACTTGAGTTAGGAACTCACTAGAAATGAGAATACACTGAAAGTTAATTCATGACTCCAGGAGACGAGATGTTCGGGTGGGTGGTGGCATGTGGGAGTTGGATCGGTGAGGTGTGGACGAGGTTTCTGTTCGAGTCGTAACCAACGAAACCAACCGGTCATCAACCTCTTTATTTTTCCTATCTTTGGTACATCAGGACCTCGACTTCCCATGATTCCCGGCAGCTACCAAACAAAAATTGAGGTCAATGTTGAGAACCAGAGGTCAACATGGGATGCCATGGAGTGGTTCGATGGCCGGAATAATCGTGCCACCATCAAGATGACGTCACAGGGGGAGGAGCTGCTACTCATTTATAACTACAAAGATGACCAGATCTATAAAATCAAAGGTATTGAGGAGCTTGCAACGTGAATCCACCCGTTGGCGCTGGAGCCGTTTGAGTATCATTCACGGGAAGTGATGGCTTGTTTTCTATTTGGGAAAAAGCAACAAATGGCGTATTCATAGTTTTCGCAACTTAGCACCATCCTTGGTTTTCAAAAGATCCGCCATGGATGCACATAGATGTACATGGAAATGTACGCATCGTGGCATCTTCAACCTGACAACCAAGGTGGCAACGCTAAATGCAGCCTACTCAGGGTAAAACTAGTGCATGCCCATGGTAATGACTCGCGGGTAATTTCATCTTGGGCTTACTAGTCCATGTTCCATCCTCATTCTGTTGTTGAACACATGTTAAGTTCTCGAACACAATTTTCATGATGGACGGAAAGGTCTTAAAATCATCAAGAAAAATGTATGATGTTTAAATCACCATAAAAATAAACAACAAATTAAAGCGTCTTTTACTGACTTTCAGACCGTGCTGTTTGTGAAGTACTGAACATGACTACATCAGACACGACCACGCTGATAGGCATTGATTTCATTGATGGTCTGCCTCATGCCCCTAGCGTACAGGATGCATTCAGGTTCGGCACCCAATTTGGACAGGTATGCTTTTTTTTCATTACACGAAATTTGATATAGGGCTCCAACAGCGAATCAACTGCCTTCGTATGTGTCATTTACAACAAATTCATCTCTTGCTGGCAAACAGCAGACATCTTGCAGATGGCACACTCCATTTTCACTACTTCAGACACAATTACCTGGCCTCGATTCTTTGATATGGCATTGCGTAATCTCCTTCAAACCCTTGGCATACCTGAGTCGCGGTCTGTGTTACGAATCGATAGCCAGTTATTTTGTTACAAATACTGTATTTTTGTTTCATATACAAAACTGAAATTCGATTTCAGCAATACATGGGTCAAACTACAGTCAGAGGCATCTTTGTCGATCACTGGAGAAGTTGTCAGTACTGGCCCGCCCCTGGACCAAACGCAAACTTCACTTTGGATTTCTATTTTGCTGGTAAGTGGTACATTTACTTGGCTTTTCGTCTTCTCCAGCTGAGAACTCATTGTTAGTCGCAGCAACACAATCTAGACCAGGAGAGTGGAGTTAGGCAGGCCTAAGCCTGAGGCGCTTCATCTAACATTCTCGATATCAGTACAGGGACACAACGATGCGGTGGCAATTTCCCCGTCCTTTCTTCTTCAGCTTCGAACAACTGGACGAGTGCGATCGGCTATCCCCAGATGCCAGTCAGGGCTGTAGCGACAGGTGTGATGCCAACAGAAAATGGTGTCGGTCTCCAGAACTTCAAGATTAATTTTGAGCTCAGCGAATTCAGACCGGTCATTATTGATGACGTCAGCATATTCCAGGTACGTTAACAGCACTTAACGCTACATGTACATGTAAGAAACTGGCCCAGCAAAAGTACTTCATTGGACACGCCACAAAAAAGACATGACCCAAAGCAAGAGTTGTGTAGACTTCTTGTCGTTTCGTCGAACCAGAAACGCTTACCAATCCGCTTCTAGCCTCGGATAGCAGTCATAAACCAATAAAAAACGATATTTCATTTTTATGCATTTTTGTTGTTGTTGTTGTTGTTTTTGTTTTTTTTCCATCGGGGTTGGGGAGACAGCTATTTGCTATTTGCTTCCTCGGATTACAGTTTGTGCTAGAAATCATGGGTTACTATTCCAACAAAATCATTAAATGTGTGAAATAATAATTTATTTCTCGTTTTATTTCAGGTTCCTCTGGGTGTGATCTGCAAAGGCCAGACCCAAGACAAACAGATTCCACGTCTTCCCGACTTCTTCCACTACAGAGTGGAGATGGTACAACCAACAGGGCACTTCGTTCAGTTCTACGAAACGTGGTACGATAAGGCCTACCAGATCGTGCGACTCGATTACAGGCCAGTGGTGGCCACTGCTCCCTGGTATACTACCAACCCGATCAGAGAGATACACGATTACAACACAGGTGAGGTGAATCGTGGTCCGAAACTTTTCGTCAGTATCAAATCTTCGCCATTTTAGTGGCTCAATCATATCCGGTTTTCCAGGCGATGTTACAGAATTTACAGAAAGGTATTTAATCGAAACTAAAGTGAAAGAGGAGCTTAATCTTGTGCCACACTGTTCTGCTCGCCACAGAGAGACAATCGCCCTCTTTCCACCAGACTAAATTCCATATTTGTAAGGTCCTTTAGTTTCAATCACAATTCAAATTCGAACTGATTACTAGTTTGGGGCCTTTTCGAATCGTCCTCTAAGTTGATATTTGATTTGTTTCAATAGGTGTTGCATACGTCACCGACACGGCTCTAGGTAACTGCACCATCCGAGCTATCCAGGGTACAGAGGCAGATGCCACCTACGATATAGAGGAACTGCAGAAGGACGGTGCGACAGTCCTGAGGTTGAAAGCACCTCTCGACTTCCTGTACATTGATGCTAGTTACATTTACAAGGGAAAGGTAAGTAATTAAAACAATTAAAACTACTGCCTGTTAACTACACGTACATGTAATTATTCCATGTGAATTTTGAAAAAAAACTCGAGTGTCGTTCGAATATTGTGCATCTTTGAAATGAATGACTCTATGAAAACTTTGCATTTCAGACAACTGTCCGTGGTATGGATACAGATGTTTTTATTGGCCAACGAAATGATTTCAAGGGCACGCCAGGCCAGCGGGGGAACACGACAGTAGAGTACTATTTTCTGACGGTAGGTTACACTTAACGCAATAGCGAAAGAGAGATTTAAAGAAAATCATGATCGTGTTTACGAGTGTGTGAACGTGGGACTTTGTACAGATAGTTGGTAAAACTGGCATTCTCAAGGTTACTATTCAATATACACAGATATGGGTGGTATGACGTGGCCCACAGGACACTCTCATACCACCCAAAGGCCAGTGGCCCACAGGACACTTATTCAAAAAGGTGACTGGTAAGGTTAAAAAAACCAGACTCTTGATACCGATCTCATCTATGGTACCTTAGCTCTGAACAGTGCTGACATTGTTCAATCTTATTGCAGGAGAACTGGGTTGAGATCCCTAATCCTGGTGTTCAGGTTATGCAAGGGGTTCCGGTGAAGGCCATTTTCAAGAACGAACTGGTAAGTCCCCTATAAACAGCAACCGTATCTGCTATTTGCTAGTTGATCTGAGGAAATATTCAAAATATGGAAATAACATTCATGTTTGTTTCTTATAATAAGAATTGAAATCGTGTTCTCTCAGTTCGTCGAGTTCTCGGTTGGGGGCCAGATGGACGTACTTGTTAAAAGGCCCTGTGCATACCAACCAATGATAAGAGTGGCGCTGATTCGATTGTCGAACTAAACAGAAAATTTATTCAAAATTACATCAAACAACAAATTGTGTTTTTTTCCAGTCAAACTTCTATATGGAATACCATTTCATTGATTTCGATGGTGAACATTCAGACCTTGGCGTTTTTGACGTCTTGACATGCTTTCCCGAGGAGACACATAAAAATGTAGAAATCACATTCAAAGGTAAGGTTCATGTTCAGGATACCAGTTCTTGTTGTATCAAATCAACTCTCGCAAAAACTACGCGGCTTACAGAATATGCTGCCGCGTTTAAAACCTGCGGCGTTCTGCTCGAGTTCTCAATTTTTATCTATTGCTTTATTTGCTACAGGTGATATACTACAGTTAAATAAAGAGAAGAGCATATTTCTACAAGAAACCCGTGGAATCATCGCTCAATCGGCTGGCATATCTCCAATCCGAGTACAGCAGCCACAGGTTGACTACTACGTTTTGAGAGGTGAAATCTACCTGACCATGACACTGCTGGCGCCAGCGCCCTTCTTTGGTAAGAATAGGAGATTCTCCCAAAAATGCGGTAAAGTGACTCCACATCACTCACGATCGATTACGATTTACGAAGACGAATTCCTGGCTCATAGTATTCATGCCTGTAAATCTGTTCGATTATAAATTATTCGTATATAATTCTCAATAGTAGGTCTAGCTGCGCCCCTGCACTGGGTTTTATCTTTTGTTGGAGCGGTAGTCGGGACCTCACTCTTCTTACTTCTTTTTAGCACTCTTTAGGCCCGTGGCCAACGCACAGGCCCTTGTGAAAGCTGACTCGGTCTTCACCAACCAAAGTGGCATAACATGCGCGCAAAGATGCTCCCAGGAACTCAATTATGTCTGCGAATCGTTCGAGTCATGTCCCGCAGCAGATAAATGTTACCTTTATAAAGACTTCGTGGCGTCGACGGATCTTCGGCCGAGTACTGAGTGTGCACATTGGACAAGTACGTATTTTCCCGAGACTGAATCAATTAAAAGGTGAACCGACACTTCTAACCGTTTTGACATTGATACATGTACATCACAACTTAAAAAAAACAACTGTCAAAACTGTTAGTTCATCTTTGATGTTACCAAATATGTTAGAAGTGAAGAAAGAGGTGCAACCGAATGACAAAACAGACTGCTGCGACCACTGTACACGTACATGATGTTTGGCTGGGTTACAACCGTGAACTACCACTGAGTCAGGAAAAACAAGTCCAACTTTCGAAATTGCCTTATCTGATGTGTACTATTAATTGAAGTAGTCTGTGTAACTAGTATCGGCATTTAGTTTTCTTAACTTCAAGTTGCCATTAAAAAATCCTTAATGAATAAGTCCCCTAGTTTTTATGTGTGATATTTTTGTTTTTAGGGACCATAAAAGGCAGTCGTCCTGAGCGTGAACTGGCCCTAGCTTGGATGGTCATTAAGAACTCCATCTACACCAATAACTTCTTTATTGATCTTCCAATTGGTGCAGGTCAGGTAAGGAACACGATGTAATTGATTCAACATGTATTTTTTCAAGAGAGCTCGAAATCAGAATAAGAGACGAAATTAACAAAATGTGTCGGGAGGCGTTCGGCTCGTCTTCGGGCGGTCTTGAATCTACGAAGTCGAGAGAGTTGCCCACTCTATCTCGTCATTATAAGTATACCGGAAGTGACTGGCCGCGAATTGAACCCGACAGCCCTCCTAATTCTATCGTAGGGACCTACATCGGTGTGGATGGTGAAGCATATTACCCGAACTTAACCATACCCTTTCCGGCCCTCCCAGAGACCAAAAACCATTAGGGCAAAGTGTGCTCCCTCAAAGGTCATCCCTTCCCTCACGCCTATGGAAATTGGTGATCTTCTTGACTTGTTTTGCTGGTGTATAAATGTATACATTTAGCACCTGTAGCACTCCCAGCTTATTCCCTATGAGTTCTCCAGACAAACAGCTCTAGGACGTTCTGCTAGAATGCAAAGGAGATATGCCACGGGGAATGTCGTGATGCGCCTGGAAACCTGCGCGGGAGATATGCCCCGCGGGGGGAGGGGGGCTTGTGATGCGCAGTATACAACTTCTGGTGCCAGCCGGGGACACTGCCCACACCAGCCTCGGAAATTACAGACTACCCTCCGAGTACCACACCCTTAGAAAGAAAGGTTATTGAACTTTTGAAAAGACATTTTGAATGTTTTTTTCGGACGACACAAATAGCACCATGTGGAGGTTTGTTTGTCAAAATGAAAAACCCCAAGAAATAATTTCTGAGATAGTGAAAGACGCCCAAGGGTTTTTCACTCAGCGGAAAAAGCCAATGGCACGTGTATTGGGTGCATATTTGTGTTGACCGAAAAACCATTTAAGGTTTTTCAAAAGCTGAAGAACCTTTTTCAGAGTGCAGAGTGCATGTATTGGAACGCGAACAGTGCTACCCACGCGTTCACGCCAATACTATATATTGGAACCCCCTATTTCTGCCTCAGTGTAACCAGACCGCTAAAGATCCTAAAAACATAAATTAGACCTTGATTAGGCCTTGATTAGGCCTACATTAACATCGATTTATAGATACATGTACTTTGTGAAGCGACCAAATTCAGGTTGTCGTATATTTCTGATATTCTTTTTTAGACGTCTCGCTACACGGCGTTGAGCGCCCGTGAGGACATCGTCAGGAACGTGAATCGTGATGAACGGGGATCCGCCGTCTCTCAGTTCACGAGTTTTAAAAACAAAGTGATGAATCTCAACAACAACAAAATCTTAAACAAAGTGGTTTCCGTTGATGACTGTGCTCAGGCCTGCATTGATAGTAAGGAGTTTATATGTGAGTCGTTTGACTACTGTTACACCGTTGGGACCTGTATGCTGAGTACCTTGCACCCGGAGCAGCACCAGGATTTAGTCACTGATATTACCTTCTGTGATCTTTATGGAAGTAAGTAGCCTAAACATTGGTAAAGTAAAAGTAAAACACTACGATAGTTAGTTTATTCTTCTTTGGCGTAGTGCGGGTTACGTAGCAGCGCACTTATCAGCTTTATATGCGAGTTAATATGGGAAGATAACATGAGTGAGTGTCTGATCATTGCAGATGTGGGAAGAAATCGCTTTTCCTTTGTTTTCAGTGTCTGACTTTATTAGTCAACTACATCACTGTGATAACAAGCTAAATATGTACATGCCAGTATAATAAGCTGTAGATGAGTTATGAATGCCCAAATTCACACTTATGTCGATCATCCCCCAACTTGTAGGGGGTGTTTCATGAAATATAAAGCACTGGTAAGATCAGGGTCAAATAATATTCCGGTGTCGTTCTGTAAACTGAAATACATGTAATTGGGCTCGAAAAGTTTTTAAAAAGTCACTTGCAATACAGATGTGAGAGCCATGTGAGGCCATATATATCTTAACGATATCTTGAGAATTACATGAACGTTCGATTTTTAGGCAGGTATAATAAGGCTCTATGTTGCTTGTGCATCCGTTATGTACGTCGTTTTGCAATTCCAGGAAATTTCATTAGCAAATTCCACAAGAAAAGAGGCAAAACGATTCTAGCTGATGAACCGACTGCCAGTAGAAAGGTATCCAGCGCTCAGGAATGTGCAAAGGAATGCGTGTTCAGTTCCGAAGTGGACTGCAGGTCCTTTGATTACTGTGACTACAACGGCTTCAGCGTATGCCTCTTGGGGACCAGACATATAGACGATGGACCGGCTGAAGGAGTCGTGTCAGAACCTTCTTGTGATCACTACTCCAGTAAGTCAGTTTCAAGGGCATACGCCGTGCGCTCAAAAATTTGAAAATTGAAATTGAATTTGGAATTTCCACTTGTGTTAATACCTACTGAACTTCAACAATACCGTTATGCAAACTTACATTATAATGCCACGTTTCAACGAATTTGCGTGTATGTATCACGCAACCTGATTTTAAAAATCTATTTGAGATGCTCGTTTGAAGTGATAACGAACATGTTTGATCGTTTCAGGAAATTACTTCGATGATTTCCAGTACGTCTCCGCAATAGAAACTTCTCTGGATGGCGGCACGGTTATCAGCGATGTCAGCCCTGAAAACTGCGCCAAACTCTGCATCGATAATCTGAATAATTCCTGCGCATCGTTCGATTACTGCGGCAACACCACACGGTGCTTTTTCCATGCGAAAGGTTCACATTCCCACCAGCAGGTGGTGCAGAAAGATGTAGACTTCTGTAGCCATTACGAAAGTAAGTAGACCATCACGATTTACCACACAAGGAATATTGGATCTGCATGGAGTGACGTCCAATCATTTTTTGGGGGGGGGGGGAGGGTGCCCCCCCATCGAGGGAAATATAATTCAACTGTGTGACCTCTAATTTTTATTTTAGCGGATAACGTAATTTCTTTCGCGATTCTTAATTTTGCGAATCGAGATTATTTGCGAAATACTTGAAAATAAATCGCCTGCAAAGAACACGGAAAGTACCCGTATGTAGGCCTACTTACATCCAGCAAACTGCACACTCGTGCAATTGATCATGTCAAACACAGTCATGTTAATAAAACCTCTCAAAACCTTGCGTTTCAGGACAATATTTCCCCGATGGGTCATCTTATATACCTGGGCCTGCAGTTACATCAATGAGTGGCTACGCTGGAGGTAATACTTACGCATTAATAATTAGTTGTTCAATGCATTGTCTATATGATGGCCTGCCCTGCCCTGCCCTGCCAAGTATAGTCCAGTTCAAATCCAGTTTAGTTCTTTGAGAAAAAAATGCATTGCTTTACGTTGATCTCAGATTTATTGTTTTAAGCACGTTTTCTCTGCCTTGCAGGTGAGATGGCAGCCCTGGCGATTGGAATGTTGATCGTTGGTCTCCTTTTCGGTGCAGTCCTTCTGTGGGGATGTTCCAAATTACGCTTAAGCAAAAGTGCGGATATGCAAATGAGCTTTGTCAACCCAAATTCGACTACATAGGAGAGGCGATGTTTCAATGCAACTTACAATACTACGTGGTCGTCTCATTCCGATGGTTGGGAATATTGGACAGCTTTCTAATAAAACGTGTGGAGTTGGAAAAAAACCCATCAACCGTAAAAGGCCTAGCTACGCCATTGAAATTGAGATATTTCAATAAATATAATTTTGTAAATACACAATGAATATATGATACATGCACATGTAGGTTTCATCATTGGTGTCATTAATACACCGATATAGAAAATACTCTATTGGTAGATTTGTATCACGTTGATATGACTGGTGCTAAGCAGCGATGATGTCTATTTCAATATACATGTGTACTTGTGGCACAAGAAAATACAATAACACTAACGGCGTAGCCTTTCGAAGTCTTACGCCGTTCATTGAATATTTAAAATTTGTACTTGAATTTGAAAATTTGAAATTGTGTAAATAAACACGTATGTTCTTGGCAAAACATATGTTTTATCTGTGATAATGAATTTTTGCCCAGCAATGCATCAAATCATGCATCAGGCTACTTCTTGGGAATCCTAGCGTCCCGAAAAATTCCTTCTTCCCCATGTTGGGTACAGGGTTTCCACTGGCCAATACCTCACCGGATCTACCAAATTTCTTCTTTAGGTAAGGTGAAATACCACTGAGGTTAATATGCCGGGTCTATTTGGCTAGCCGCTTGCCGAACAGGCATCTTTTTTTGTCCTGTTTGGAGAGCCGCTTGCCAAACAGCACTAAAAAGCCACCCTGTTCGGCCAGCCGGGCTTGCCAAACAGGTAAAAAATCTACCCTGTTTGGCGAGCTGGAGACTTTACTTTAATATTAATGAGTTCGGCTCTCCATTCAGGACAAGAAAAAGTCGCTGTTTGGTAAGCCGGACTTGCCAAGTACATGTAGTCACTTCCTAATATATATAGCTGTTTATTTCGTTCTACAAAAAGTACATGAGATTCGTGGTGCATATACAAAGGTAGTGCACGGTGCAGGAAAAACAAATACACAAGAAATAACCCATGTAAGAGCCTACATTAATTGCATGTACAGTCTAGCTCCTACTAATATCAACCCCTTACTTTATACGATATTTCGCCCACTAATGGACCAAATTCAATGCGGTTTTGAGCATGTTGTCAAAATTAGTTTTTCTTACCATGAAAGAACCCCTTTCTTTTCGATAGTAATATGAAAATACAAGACAGTACGTCTTCAAAAAGTTTTTTAATCAGGTTTACCTTGCCTAGGGTTCTGAGCAGGAATATTTTTTTCCACTGCACGACCTATAGACCTTAGATTGTCACTGAACGTCGCAAATATATAATTAGAAGGACCAGTGGTGTCTGCAATAAATGATAGATATAATAGATTAGCGCCAAGCGCATGTTGCGCATTTCTGTGAGTTGTGCTAGTGCTGCCCCCTACTTCCTGTTCCATCAGAGATAGGCGCAAGAGTCTTTTTAAGCAGTTAAACGTTCATTTTTGATTAAAATCAACCTTGTGTGCAGAATCCTGTGAGAGAGCGTGGTGTTCTCGTATACTTTCACTTCATCATAATCCTTCACAGCCAGAATGTTGGCATAAAGTCAATTAAAATGTCAATTTAAAGATTTTAAAGTGAAATTTGGGCTAATTCACCAGAGCCTAGGTAATTAGTGGAGGTAGAGAAAGAGGTTCCTCTGCTCTTATTTGTATTATTGGAATGTAATACACTGTCTCCTTCAGAAGGTGGACGGATTTCATACACTGTTGAGCGCATTTGCGGGCTGAGACAGGAAATACGCTGGCCGTTTAAAGGCTTCAGACATCGCATATAGCCAGGCTGGTGCGCGTTGACAAAGTCGAGACATTTGCCATCCCCATACGCCACGGGTGGCACGCATTCTAATCTGATATTGTCGATACTACTGGAGGTGCTGGATTCGGACCACTTTAGAGGTCTACAGCTGCACACTGATATAACCGATGGCTTTCTTGTTGACAAAGGTGAGAAGGTTGAATTAGACCCAAATGAATGGATCTCGCATTGACCCAGCCTTGATAAACAACGAGCCGGTGGCAAAGTAATCGAAATGCGGTGCCCGATCTCCTCTATCCGCTGCTGATCCGAATTAGATATTGCGACCGTGTTCCTTGTGACTCTGGATTTTCTTATACGGAACTGCGACGCTGATGGGACTGACTTCGACCTTGATTGTACAGCCGCATACTCTCGCTCGCTTCGTAAAACCTGCAGGAAAGCCGGCAGTGAAAATTCTCTGTTCAGCGAAATGACAGATTGCTCTCTATCCGTATCATTCGGTCTTGGAGAATAAAGTTGAATTGAATTGATTGGTACTTGAGGCTTTTTAGTCTCTGCGATCTCTGGGCCAACGTATACTGTACTTTGTAACATTTTTCCTCGACGGCAAACGAAGAGCCGAACTTTCTCGCTAAATAAAAGCACCGCGAGAGGGAAGCTAACGAGATTTGCGAAACGGAAAACCCGGATGATGTTTATGACCTGCGCATCAGGGAGGCAGTAAATGAGCACATCCGTTGTGAAGGTGATGCACCAAACCGCAACATGTACCCATGTTATTTTTATGGTGACCATGATGGATCGCAGGACCGTTTGTGGAAGTTGCGCGTGTAACTTGGTCTTGCTCTGAATAGCTCGGAGGGTCAGTGGGAGCAGGAGGATGAGAACCACAATTGGGGTGACACTGAATATCACCTCACTTGTTATGAATGTTCGAAGATTTCTACTGGAGAAAGGATGACGGTCAAATCGTCCAAAGTCTTGTTCCATTGTGTATGTTATCAGCGCAACCGATATTCCTGCAACACAAAAAAGCGTAGCTTAGGCCTTGCGACTTGAAGCAGCGATTGTGAGACGTCCTGTGCATGCAAGGACATGAGCTATTATTTTGTGTAGTCTGGATCTTTGTCAAACGAAATGCAACTATGATAATCATATGGGCCAAGGGATGAATTCTTTTCTGTGGATATTAAACATCCTGTAACATTAAGAAGATAGAGAGCACACGAACGGTGTAGGTCTACTTTACGAACACCCAAGGTAGTTTCCTCTATAGAAAGTAGAATTCCAGCCTACCTGTGACTGAAGCCACACTCACTGACATCCATATCACCGTACATCGACTGAGCTGATTCTCCATTTCGAGCAAATGTATAAACCTTTAAAAAAGTATAGGAAAACTGCGTCAGAGGCAAACTACCTTAATGTTGAAAAAATGTGAGATACTATACACATGTAATATGGCAAGCCTTTCAAACCATCCCAATCTATTTGAAAGAAATACGATTTTTCAACGAAACTTTGTTTGTTCCCAAAGAAACTAAAAAGAAAACTAGTTTATTTGCGTTATTCAAGAAAAAAATAAACTCGTAGGTGACCGAGACCAAGCTGAGTCTCTAGTTTCGTCTTTACAAAGAAGCTTTTTTTTTAAATCTTGATTTGTGAGAATAAATAAACAAATGGGGGGTACACTACGCTGTTTATCTTGGATGGCTCTTACCTTTCAATGACTACGACCGCCATCATAACGTCATGAAATCTAAGACACGCGACATCAATAACATCAACTAAGTGATAAAGGCAGTAGTTGATTCGGAGACCTGGAACGTAGGTCCTGATCAGTTGGAGCGGGATGACAATGACTGCAGAGAGGCAATGGACCACAAGGATACTTGATACGAATGTCCCTAAAAGAAAGATCGCAGAATGTTTAGCAAGACGAGCATAATGTTGAATATAGACCTGTCACTTCCCCCGAGAGTGGGGATTTTCTGCGAACCATAGTTATTTTCTGTAGGCCACGCCGTTAGTGTTAAGCAGCGAACATTAAATTTGAAAATCAGAAAACAGTTTTAATTTCAATCCAGAGGGACGACATTCAATCGTAATAAGCAATCTGAACATTTGAAATAAACCAATCAACGTCCCAAGCTGAGTCATTTGAAAAAACCTATCGGTGTTTACTTGAAATAAACTAGAAGCCTCAAGCCCCAGCTCTCGTTCACAGCTGTCGGTTTCATGTTTCAAGTGTCACCAACGGGAGAGCTGAAGATGGTTCCAGTTGGAACTGGACGCCTTTGTGTGAGTTATTCGTAGTTTAGGTTTATGAACTTTTATAGATGGGTTATCAGCATACATGTACGATAGTATTTCTTGTTCTGTTGTACACAAACATAGAAATTAGCCAATACCTGTAGCGATTTTCTTCACTGACGATCTGAGCGCCAGACCAACAACCATGTTCAACATAAAGATAGCCACAGCGGCAACAGCGAGGAGACACGATCCTATGTGAAGGGTGGTCAAGTCCGTGTTCTGTAAGAATAAATACTAATGTTATAAAATCACTTGGACATAAAAACATGAAGATGATGTAGACCATTCTTCAACGAGCTGGACAGTTTTTCGTGTTTTCATTTGGCCTCCTGGTGGCCATATCATGAATCATGTCGGAACAAAAGTCAATCTGGAAGAGCTAGTTACATATGTTCGAAGCTTTAAGTCCGTAGTCCCAGTGGTTACGAAACGTGCCGTGCTAATGGCCGACGGCGATGCAGTGAAAGGAGTGCTCTCCAGGTGAGCTAAAAATTTTGTGTGCTGCACAACTCAAAAGGTCCATAACTGCACTCAAGTCGAAAAAAAGGAACAGCGTACATCATTCTCAAAGTGTTAAGTCCAAAGGCCTAGTGGTTACGAAGCGTCCCTTGCCTAACAGACGACGACGATGGACGACAGACACCTCTTGACGGTATGGGCTCTACAGGTGAGCTAAAAAATCAGTGTTGCATGCAGCACAACTCAAGATGCACAGTACCGTTACTGTACCGTAACTGTAAAAAAGTAACAAAATTATGTCGTTGTCTATGGCATTCCAAAGCGGAATTTATTCAGGACAAATTCTTTACATCGTTTTTACGCCAGAATCACTCTACAAATTGCGAAATTTTACAAGAATTCATCTCAGGACAAAGATTTTACAACACCAGGTAAAATATTCCTATCCATGTGTTTTTTTCTCTCAGAATAATTTATTTTCACGTTTTAAAAAAAGTTGTCAGTACGAAAAATACGGTAGGACTTTTTTTCCTTCAGAGTTTTTTCGACGCCAGGACTCACGTGACTCCTGGCAGAACGCACGTGACCACTTAAACCGATGACGTCATATATTATATTTTTCGCAATTCACGAACTTTTCTGAAGTTTGGCGATTTTGCTATCTGCAGCAATGTCGTCCAACTCCATGAATGCGGACGAATTGAACAATTTGTTCAATTGCAGCTCCTTTGATGATCTTTTAAGAGATCTTAGGAGGAATACTTACTTACTTTTAATGATAAAACACCACCAAACTCAGCCAAGCCACTGCATATTGGATAGTACATGTTGAATTGGAATTGGGGCTTCCCCGGTAACCTGGAGCCCAGTGAAAAATCATTGATACCAGGGCGCCGAGTATCAACATGCATGAACATGCAATATCGTTCGTCCACTGTAAATCAACGAGGTGTCCTCGACCCTCCGCTGCGCGGCGGATAGGGTCGAGGTTACCTGGACTAAGCGAATTGGCAAAACACAGAAATGGCAAATGGAAACGCAGCGATGATGCGCGACGTCATCGTTTTCGCGGTCTCGTGATTTCTGCCAGGAGTCACGTGATTTCTGCCAGGCGTCACGTGATTTCTGCCAGGAGTCACGTTATTTCTGCCAGGAGTCACGTGATTTCTGCCAGGAGTCACGTGATTTCTGCCAGGAGTCACGTGATTTATGCCAGGAGTCACGTGATTCTGCCAGGAGTCACGTGATCGCTGGCAGGAGTCACGTGAATTCTGCGAGAATTTTACGTTCTGCCCGCAAAACGTCCTGACGTCGAAAAAATTTTGAAGGAAAAAAAAGTCCTGCCGTATTTTTCGTACTGACAATTTTTTTTAAAACGTGAAAATAAATTATTCCGAAGGGGGAAAAAATACATGGATAGGAATATTTTACCTGATGTTGTAAAATCCTTGTCCTGAGATAAATTTTTGTACAGTTTGGCAATTTATAGCGTGATTCTTGCGTAAATTTTAGTCCTGATGTAAAAAATCGGTCCTGAAAAAATTCCGCTTTGGCTTGCCATAGTTGTCTTCGACCTCATATAAACATAGTTTATAGAAAATAGTTAATTTACAGAATCTCATCAATTTACTTACCGTAAACCGGCTCATTCTGCGAGATGTTATCCGCCCAGGTTTAGGTGAACAGTAAACAAACTCAGCTATTTCACATGTGGCCAGCTGTCTCTGGTCTTTTCGCTTCTAAGGAAAGACTGCACACTTCATCTTTATATATGAGTGATCGGCAAGTCGCTTGGAGATGACACCTTTCCGGAGCCACACAAAGCTTAGGAAAATGTGCCAGGAGGCATCGACCACCCCAGAGGTCATGGTAACTGGCGGACTCTTTCCATGTCGTAACACCAACGTGATTCTCAGGATTGTTATAAGATACGCCTAGAAATTATACAAGTTGGAAAATGATGCACCGTACTCAAAATTAACCAAAAGTAACGAATATCATATCTCGTGGTCTGAAAAGAAGTATTCAGCAAAGTTTCTTCACTTCTTTCCCTAACCTATCGACAGGCCCACTCATTTCTTCTTTTAACATTCTGTTATCACCCGAGAACGTGACGACATTAACACATTCTTAGCATTCACAATATTGCGTTCTCAAGATGTGATGGAGATAAGCAGAAAGTGACATGCATATATAATGTAGCTGTGTTTCATAGTTTCTAATTAAATTAATCGTGTGTAAGTGCTTAATGTAGATTTAACATCGATGTTGATAAATGAGTCGAGCAAGTTTGAATTTTTTTGTGTTAGATGGATGTTTCCGGGCATGCAGAGTACCTGCGTCTAGGTCGCACTTCACTCACAACCGCAGATGATGTCAGTCAGAACCCGTTGCGGTCAATTAGCGCTGTTCGGACCTCGCTTCCAGGTTTAGGTAATTTTAGCAATCACGCATATTATTGGCTGTTAACTTTAGGCGCGATACAAAGGGACTTTATTCCGTCGCGACATAAAATTTATTTACAACCTGAAAGCTTGACTTTTATGGTAGGCGGGAGGGGACATAAATCAGAATATATCGGCCGATTAATTACTTGCGCCGCAAAGGCCTCCCGCGAATGATGCGCCGCAACAATGCCCCGCTAAAAACACGCCGCAAAAGAATGCGCCGTAAAAATCTCGCCGCGTGACCCAATTTAAACCAATCAGTCTTCTGCACGATTTGCGGGGGACTTATGCAAATTTCGACACTTTAGCGGCGCACTTCTTTAACCAATCAGAGACATCGTTCTTCCGCGAAATTTGCACAAGTCCCCCGCAAATCGTGCAGAAGACTCCCGCGAAAATACCTCTGCCGCAAAATTCAAACCGTCCTTGGCTCCTGATTGGTTTAAATTGGGTCAGCGGCGAGATTTTTACGGCGCATTCTTTTGCGGCGTGTTTTTAGCGGGGCATTGTTGCGGCGCATCATTCGCGGGAGGCCTTTGCGGCGCAAGTAATTAATCGGCCGATATATTCTGATTTATGTCCCCTCCCGCCTACCATAGACTTTATACGTACAGTAGTTCCTCTCTATTAAACCCACCTTAATTGCGGACTGAAAAATGATGTATATGATATGGTGGGTGACCGTCAATTAAATGCTTATTAGAAACGACCTATTTGGGACAAAAGCCCCTGAGTGTCCCTTTTATAGAGGGTGTCGTGCTAACAGAGGTGTTCCTAAGGGAGGTTCAACTGCTCCATTAACAGCCAGATACCGTTTCGACACGGCCCATTTATTTATATGTATTCAATCCTTTTATCAAAGCTGGTCAAACCAATTGAGCGCCACTGGTACCATTCAAAAGTCATGAAAAGCGAATGTGAGGCGTAGGATGTGACACATATGAGCCGCTATAATTTTGAGAGCATAATCTAATAGTGTCATGAGAGCTATGCATTAGCTTGGCTAATAGTAACGCTTGGCTGACGATGTGTGTACGCGTAAACTGAATTGAATATGACGAGATGGGTTATAAGCAGGTATTCGGTGGACAACGAGGTGATTATAGATGATGACGAGGTATATTGTTATTCCATGTGATTATTCAATAGTCTATCAGGCTTGAGGATTTTTATCATTTATTCGACTCTTGTTTGGATCTCTCGATCAGTGATAGTCGAATTACCGTAAAAACTGAGGATTATGGAGCGTACTGCGCTATAATAAACTGTCGTGTGTACATTTCATGTGGCTACACATGCACGAACTAACAACCACTGGAATCGTTCAAACGTTGAGAAACTGCGCAGTGCTTTACCCTAGCAATAACCATATTGTATTCCCTGACTAGTTTTAGATTTGAAATCACCAGGAAAGTAGAGTATCGATCGGATGTACTTTTGCGGCAAGGTTGCCTCAGTGATTCTCTGCTCGGAAAGCTTGCTTGGATGACTCTAAACAGTTGACAAGCAAATTTGCAGAAAGAACTTTCATTTCCTTTCGTTTGGATTAGCTGTAGTTGAAGAATGCCGTTATGAACATACAAGGAATAGGCGTCCCCTTTAAGGATCAGGTCCGTTTCGAATCGATCCGGAGCAAGAAAGGCAAGAACAAGGCTCTGTATCTCAACTATCTGGAACTTGAGAGGGACTTTAGTAACAGAGTGAGCAAATATCAAATTGAGTTGGACACTTGTCTATTGGGGCTCTCCAAGGAAAAGACGGAATTCATAAAGAAGCAACACAGCATTGATAAACATAAGCAAAGAATTAACAGGGCACGGCGTAAAGAGAAGTACGAGTCTGAGGACTGTGATGTGGACGAGTCGCCGCGATATCCTGGCGCGAAGCGGAAGGTGTTCCCGTCAGTGATGAGTCGGTCTCTGACCGCATTGGATCAGGAACAACACTACGAATTAGAGGAGCCCAAAACTGACAATGAGAGCGAGGAAGACGAGGAGCCCGAGGAAGTCGACTTCTTTGATCGGATTCCACAGAAGTTGTACGACGACAGTAAGAAATCCGTAAACAAAAAGGTCGCGGACGATGCGGAGAAAACGCTCAAGCTCGGTCACTCCCGGGTTTATATTGAGCGATCTAACTCGATATTCATTGGCATGCCAGAGGGGTCTGTGGATGAGAGAGGAATATCGAAACGACTAATCGTACCGGGGTTGCTGAAACGGTGGAAGAGGAATGCAACTCAGCCAGAGATGAAGAAGAAGAGACGAAGCGACCCCAATTATGGTGAAAAAGCATTGGAGAAGTTGCGCTCCAAGTCCAGGTTGAACTTGCTTGCGAAGAAGGAGGCGAAAGAAGAAGTTAAGGAGAGCCAAGAGAAGAAGCTCCCGTTTCATATTCGAATGCTTATGCCTATAAGTGAGGAAGAAGATCATGCAGGAAAAATGGGACCAGACGGAAAGAACCCCCTGATTACGCGGGCAGTCCGTTACACAAACAAAAATATCAGTGAGTCGGAGAAACGGTCGGCGGTTGTGAGGCCCCAGGCTGCTCGCGCTAACTCTCGGGAGGCAAGGATACCTGATCAGGACTCGAAGGCTATCGAGGCTGTTATGGAAGAAACGGGGAAAATGAGCATAAGCAAGAATTGATAAAGGCTATGACTCCAAGTTATCATTCTAGTAAAAGGTATGCCAAAAGATTGGGACTGTTAATGTAACTAGATATGTCTAACAGTATACATTTTAATGAAATCAAAATGTGTTAATTAAATGAAATTCGGTTCAGTATTATGAGAGATACTAACTATTTTGTCAGCCAAAACCGTGTAGGGTCTAACAGTAGACGTACATGTATTCCAGATGTTTAAAATACGAGGGTTTTGCTTGAATCGCACAGCACATGCAACATCGCGCAGAGCAAAGGGGGACAGCTTTTGACGGTTCGGTTGGTCAAAGCCAACGGTAATGCGTGCGTTGTCGCAATCGCATGTTGTGGAATTAAACCTGCCTCTTACCGGCCGCTTCTACCTTCAGACGAGAGATCTTTTTGTCATGTTTTAAACGAAATTTCTAAGCCCAGCATGTATCTGTTTTGTGCGAACACGTTCGCCTTCTCTACACGTGCCTCCAATCTTGATGAACATTCGAGAGGAGTCGAATATATATAACCTTAAAAAAAAACCCAATCCAGATTAAAATAAAGTCTGCCCCACAGGGCTTCGTTTGTAACATGCACTTTGTTGCCAAGGTGACAATCAACGCGTCCCCAAGAATGCTTGCTCGACTTTCCTGCAAAACAGCATAACCCTTTGAAAGTTCACAACATACCGTTATACGTTTGTTATTGAATAAGTGTGTATATAAGCTTAAAATGTCAACTCGTGTCAAATTTCACCATATAATTTTTTTAGCTGTTTTTGACAAATGACTACGTCACTTTCTCATAAATCGGTAAGGTTTTCGAATCGAAATGCACATTTTCTAGAAATTGATGGTTTTAATCCCGCCCGGACGGCTCGCTTCGATGCCGTTGAAATCGCGCTACGCCGACGACGTTTTCGTTGATGACGTCACAACATGAACATTTTCGCGGGTGCGGTGGTTTACATTCCCGCGAAAAAAAAATCTCATTCGTTGTTTATTTACAACTGCCATTGACCATTGAAATTCCATCCTGTCCTTATATGCACGATAAGAACTGAAGATCATTGAGAAGAAGAAGAAAAGGGTTGTTGGGTGGCGTTGTGCTGCGATGTTTTGCGGCAACACCAGCAAAACGGAAGGTGTTGGGGTTTTCCGCTGGCCTGACCCTGTCAAAGAACCGGGCCGTCACCATGAAGTTCGAGTCAAGAGGTCACCAGCCGGTGGTTCAAACTATTTCCCTTGACCTCGATTCAAAAAACTTTAAAAAAGGCTATTCAAACGATAACATCAGCTACAAACATTCTTTATCAACTTTTGAACTAATAAAAACGATACATGTAGATGGAGAAAAGACTACACAAAAGAACTACTTTGGCTGATTCACTCTGTATATGACCTCGTCACAATAACCGTGTGGTGGTTGAGCGAATTGATTTTTCAATATGGCGACGACGGATGGTATTTAGAGGGGCTACGTCCACCTCGTTTATCATATCTCGTCCCCAGTAGCCCCTCTAATATTAGAATGGTGTCATTGCCGTGATGAACTGGGTCACATTTAACGTGTCATTTTCCTGGCCTGCAAATATTCCCCAATGGTCCGTGGACTGTAAAACTGCACCATACTCCTTGTTCCTAAAAAAGACCAACCAGAGTCGATAAGGACCACTAGTAATGCCACAGTCTCCTGTCTGGTTTCATGATCTTTCTAGCCATCGGCTTGAAGCGTCTTTTAAATTTAGCCCAAAATTATATCCAAGTTCTGCAATGGTCCACTATAGCGCTGATCATAGCATTTCATTTGAATCCCCGCCTATACTAAACGTCACAGCAGACGGCCTCCTTTTGGCCATAAAACGAAGCTGATTAAAGCTCGGCACATTTGGCAAATTAGGAAGAGACGCCCTGCTACATCTGCCAAGAAAGCTAGGAGTCCTGCTGAGTGCTCGTTTCGTCTTAGCTGAGGTGGGTTCGTGCTGTTTTCGGAGAGCTTTTTGGTACTCCTCTAACATTTGCTCTTCCTCTAACTCCTGGCGTTCACGCTTCAAGTACTTTATCATCATGACAGCTATTCCTAATGCATAAAACGCCAATACTGCTATGATATATAAAAGGGCGTCACGACTTTCCTTAGGCAAAACATCAGAGGCGGTAGAGGTCCCGTTTGAATTACTTTGCAGTGTTTTGTTTGAGCAAGGGATAGTGATATACTTGACTACGGAGCTTGACAACTCCGTTGAATTCACCATGTTTTTTCCTTACAGCTGAGAATGGGGGCCGTTGACAGTTTATATTTTAAATCGATATACTCACGTGCGTGTATGCTTTGTAAAATAAGGATTGTACCGACGGTATCCTCTAGTATTTCACCTAGTATCCGATTAATCGCATTCAATCATATCAAAATATTTTGAATCCCTGACCATCTTCATGTAGCATTTTAACGAATATACGACAAATAATTAGGAAGAGGCCTGCACATGCTGTAGATTTCAATAGTGTTAACTCAGCACGAAAAATGCTCTTGCGGCCAAATTGAAAGCATAATTGGCTTGAAATGTGGAATGGTTTATAACAGTAGTTGTTGGCTACCACGTTACCCGCGAGTCGTGTGGTCCATCACCAATAGAACCTTGGATCAGGGCAGCATCCGAACTCAGTCGCTGCAGTAGCCGTAACAGCGCCGTTACTTGTAGCAACTTAGCGTTGGTATCACTAAATATAAGAAGAAGCGTCCGTCCATTGATCCATCGAGCCTATAAGCTCACACCCGAGCGAGTACTCATTCAACGATTACTGATCTCTCCTCCGTCATGAATTCGACTTTCGAAGAACTTCACTCCATGATTGTTATCCTACTAGTCCTTGAATGATTTTACATACAAGAATATTGCTTTACACAAAGAATCGATCCCGAAGATCTATCATCCCATATCGCTGCTGCTCCGCAATTCTCAATTATATAGCAACATACTCGCCTGAACACTGTACACATAACATGTACTGAACGAATCGGATGCACATATGACTGCAAGCACCAACGAAGAAGTCAGCCAATTGAGTTACTTATTGAAAAGAAACAGACTGGTTTTCTCCAAGCGTAGCATTGTACCTGCAAGTCTTGAAGTCGGAAGGCAGAGTTATTTATACGAGGAAGGTTATCAAAACCGCTCGTCTCGCATGTTTGTGGATCGAGCAGGAGGTTTTCACTACATTCATGAGATAAACCTGCATGGGACGAAAACCAGACAGGTACATGTAGATAATTCATCCCATTGCTACAGGCTTCTATAAAAACTTGCAATTTTAATTGGTTCAAACACTATTCCGCTGGATAAATTGTTCAATTTTAGCTTTTAGATTTCCTAAACCAGCGTGCACATCTATAGAATCCTAAAAGAAACTCGGCATCAAATCTGATTTGCGGCACAAAAAGTATATACTCTAAAAGCTAAAATTGAACAATTTATCCAGCGGAACAGTGTTTGAACCAATTAAAATTGCAAGTTTTTATAGAAGCCTGTAGCAACGGGATGAATTTTTATTATTCATTCACCTCAGAAAAAGTACTATTTCAATTCTTGCCACCCCCTTGTTCCAAACCTTCGAAAGGATG